>NW_026596095.1:19558989-19598344 GCF_907164565.1 Psammomys obesus | reverse complement strand
ATCTATCTATCTATCTATCTATCTATCTATCTATCTATCTATCTATCATCTCTCTATATCTATCTACTGTCTTGGAACTCACATCATGGTCCAAGTTGACCTTGAACTCACAGAGATCCAGTTGCTTCTGCCTCTCCGGGGCTGGGATCAAAGTTGTGTGCCACTACCTACGGCTGTCTTAATTGACTTAACAGCTACAGTAACTTATTAATTCTGGAAGCTTTATGACACGGGTGATATAGATTCTGTGTCTCTCCTCACAGAGCAGGAAACTTAGAGAGAGAGAGAGTGAGTGACTGGGTCTTTTGCTCCAAGTCATCATTGTACTGATCTGGGTGAGGAGTAGGTGTGCCTACTGGAAACTCCTGTCCTCTTGTAAGCAAAAAAAAAAAAAAAAAAAAAAAAAAAAAAAAAATATCATAGGAATATTTCTAGACTAAGAAATGTCTGAACCTTTGTCCCAGAGAGGCTCCAGGATGATGCACAGAGTACGTGAGGCAAACTCAGTGGTGCCCTGGGATATTGACAGTGATATCCTTTGGTGTGCCAGATGTTGTTACGGTCTGGAAAAGGTTGCTCAACATGTGTCAGACAAAGACTTTATTTGGGAGAGTGGAACCGGAGCATGGGTGTACACTAATAGCCAGAAACCCGGCTTCCCGAAGGATTGTCCTTCACTGCACAGGAAAGACAAGCAGCTGGGCTTTGCATTGTGCAACGTGTTTACGCTGTACTCCAAAACAGCCGCAAAGACCGCAGTACTACATTGTGACAGCTCTTGAAGTTGAACTGTCTCCACTAATAAAGATCAACGTTTAACAGCACGTGAAGATTCCTTCCTCCTTGAGAAGGGCCGGCACTAAACAAGTGTGGGCAGCACTGTGTGTGTGCTGTGGAGGAGTGGGAGTTCAGGGGTGGATGTCGAATCCGACCAGGAAGTCAGGGACGCCCCTGAGACTCATTGCACAAAGTGAGTAAAGCCTGAGTGAACACGAAGAGTGGATAAGAACAAAACCAAGGCGGTTGCAATTGATTTAGCAAAGATGATAAAGGCAGATGCAAAACAACAACAACAACAAAAACCAAACCAACAGAATTTCTTCAGACAAAGTTCCAGGTAATGAACTACAGAAAGGTAGGGATGAGAAGATGCTTATGACAATAGTCCTAAAACTTGTTTTCCTGAAATTCTGACATTCAATTGGCAGCATGGGTCTTAGCAGGCAACAATTACCATTTCTTTTTCTATCTAGGCTTTAATTTTATTTTTATTATTATTCAGCATTTTTTTCTTTTGAAAATGCTCCCTGTATCTCATTTGTTGGATGAGCTATACACACTTCCTAGCATTGGTTTTGGCAAATGGCAGAGATGACTGTGTTAGAAGTTAAGAAAAATGTTGCTGCTTAGCAGCTTTCAGGAAGTGTTAGGTCTTAAAATCTATAGCCACCAAACCAGACAAAACAAAAACAAAAACAACAGCAACAACAACAAAAAAAAAAAAACAAACAAAAAAAAAAAAACACTTCAAGATTGGCTGGAAAACATTCCTGAAAAAAAAAAAAGTAAGGGATTTTATCTTTTTAACATATAGGGACCTACATGATAATTCTGACTAAGCCAGTTTGGTTAGATACCTTCTCTCACTTGAGAGAAGAGAAGGGATGCTAAGGGCAAGAAGCAAAGATGCAGACTAGTAGGGAATGCCAGCAGGAGAGTTTAAAAGAAAGAAAGAAAAATCAAATTTGTAATATTTGAAGTGGCAGATCTTTTATTATCTTGAAGTACGGAACCATACTGTCTTGAAACCACAATGCATTGCTTTGGTTTCATATCTGGTCCTAAGGAAATAATAACATCATTTCTGAAATACCTTCAGGTGTGTTCGTTCAAAGACCACCAGTCCGTAGAGTCCAGCAGTGACTCTGTGTAACATGACATGTTGAAAGGATGTTGACCATCTACCAGCTGATTTTCCCAAATTACCTCCTGATGACTCATTCTCTTACTAGTGTTTGAAGATTTCCCTCTTTTGGCATAATTCTAGCCAAAGCTCACAAACATCTTATGCTCTTACATAATTAGTTATGTAAAGTTATTTTAAAAGAAAGAGCAATGGGTTTAAATGCCTTACAAATCATTTATAATTTAATCCATACAATTTGGTTTAGTTTTTTTAAGTATTCTCCAGTTTCTAGATTTTCTTTTTCTTTCTTTTCTTTTTTTTTTTTTTGTTAGGCAAATTGCCATGCAAGCGCATCCCATGTCTTTCTTACTAGATACAGGCACAATGTCTGGTGTTCTTCTAAAATTTTTTTATTTTTCAACTACAACAATCCAATGAATTTTGACAGCTTTATGTCTTAGAGTTCTGGGGCATCCTGGATCAATTAATACTGTCTGATTTTGATTTTAGTCATCTTTGCATGTGAATGGAGACAATTTTTCTGTCTTCAGTACAGATGTTTTCTTTGGCTGCCAATGTAGATTGTTGCTATATTTTATTTATTTTTTATTATTTTCATTGTTTAAAAGAAAGGTCACTCACAGGCGGTGAAGACAAAACTAAGGTAATAGAAAAATAAGGAAGGTACCAATTCATGCAATGTCTTCTATGTGATATAACTCTGTAATATTGATGGAGTGCCCGACTAAATGTGTTGTTGAACAAGCCTATAAAACAATATCCTCATGCTTATGGATGGGTTACATCATAAGATATCTTCAAAATAAAATAAATACACATTTTGTACTTTTCATTTATCATTATGTAATTCATACCATTTCCATGGATCATTTTAATTCTCTTTAAATTGGTCCATGTGAATTGAGTTTGAGGGAAAGCAGAGGAGAGAGCGTAAACTTCTATTACCATAGCCTTTTCAAGTAGTTTGTTACCGATCAGTACAACCCAGTAAAATGTTTCTCTTCTCAGTATAGAGTTTCATTAGTTTGGAAGTTTGTGCTTATCTGTGTTCTCACCACCAGAATCATGATATAAATGTTTGGCTTGCCCTCAAAAGTTACTTTGAACTCATAGCTCGGTACTTTTCCTGGTGCAACAAAAACTAAGAGGCTTGCCTCTCTTAGCATCTTATATCAGTGAAAGATAAAGTACACATTTGTTGCACTTTGCTGCTTGCACTCAGCCCAGTAATTCTGACAACCACTCACATGTTGTACATAACAACTCGGTTTTTTTTTTTTTTTTCTTTTTCCATATTGAGGCATAGTGCAATACTGCTTGGATCATGCCTCACACTGAATCAGGTTGACTCCTTCTGGCTGTTCATGAACTGAGCTGATGTGAACATTCCTGCACAAGAGTTTTCTATAGTACATTTATTTCTCCTGGATAAATACTTAAGTAAGGAGTTAGTGGACTCTGAGGTCCAAGTATGGTTTACTATCACAAAGAATGGATTAAACAGAGCAAGAGTATTTTCCCAAAGAATCTGACACTTTTTATAATCACAACCACAGTGTAATGGAAGTCCCACCCTTTCTATACCGTCATCTATACTTGTATTTATGGACCTAAATATTAGTCTTTTTATGTTTTTAAACATTGTGTGTGTGTGTGTGTGTGTGTGTGTGTGTGTGTGTGTTGCTGAGTTACAGGCCTTTGTGTTGGAGTTACAGGAGTTTGTGAGTTGCTAGACATAAGTCCTAGGACCTGAACTTGGGTCTTCTGGAAGAGCAGTCTCTGCTCTTAACAGCTGAGCCATCTATCCAGCTCCTAGTCTTTCTGTTTTAATTGTCATTTCTCTGGTCAGTTGGGCTGTCATTTACATATTTTCATTTGTGAAGTGCCCATTCAAATCTGCCTATTTAATTTTTTTCTTGATTTCTTATCATTTCATTATTTATGTTTCTTGGATAAAATTTCTTAGTTTGAAATGGCAATAAAACATTTTTCTATTCTATAATTTATCATTTTCTTTTAAAATGTATTTATTTATTCTCTGACAGTTTCAAATATGTACAATGTTTTTTGATCATATCACCAACAGCTCCCCAGACTTCCTCAACATGTGCCCCTTCCACCCTCATGTCATCTTCTCTCTCTCTCTCTCTCTTTTCAGATAACTCACCTAGTTCAATCAGCACTGCCTGCATGGGCACAGGAAACCTAAACAAGTGGCCACACTGACCCCAGCTTGCCCCTGTTCCCAGCAGCCATCAGTGGCCAGTAGTTCCTCAGCCCTGACTAAAGCCTCATGAGCCTCTCCCCATCCATGCTGGAATTATTGACTAGTTTCAACTTATGAATATCTCATGCTGGTAACCACGAATGCCATGAGCTCATAAGCATGACCTCCATGACAAGCTCCACAGACAGCATTTCACAGCTCTACTCACAATCCTCTGGCCCTCACATCCTTTCTATCTCCTCTTCTGGGAGATTCCGTGGAAGAGGTTTCACTAAAGATGCCCTATTCTCTCAGCACCTGAATCACTTATTCTCAGCGTGATGACACATTGTAGCTCTTCATTAACTGTACGTGGTAGGAAGAAATTTTCTCATCAAGGAGCCTGTCTTATTTTTTTCCAAGAGGTCCTTTCATGTCCCTTCAAGACAAAATTTCTCATTCTTTTTCTTTTACTTTCTGAAATTAAAATATAATTACATCTTTTCCACTTCTTCCTTCTAAGACCCCCTATTTCTTCCTCTTGCTCCATAACAAATTCATGGACTTTTGTTGTTGTTACACATACACACACACACACACACACACACAAATGTGATTGCATGAATATATAAATACTGAGAGACTAAAGAATTTTGGGTATTGGTTTAAAGTTTAAAGCACAAGCCTAAATGAAGGTTAGCTGGGTGGAGACATGTCCAGTGTCTGTGGGGGAAAAACAGCCTAACTGTATTTTTTTCCTGCCCACTAAAGATACAGTTGCTAGGAGACCATCCCAAATGGCCAGGCCAGAACCATTTATGGTCTTGGCACCTAAAGTAAACCAATCATTTCATTTCAAAAGTCAATTTCCCTTACCCAATCATGTAACCAAGGCATGTAAATCCCTTCTTGTGTTTTTTTCCCTTCAAAAACCTTGTATCCCTAGGCTGTAGGACCACACTCCTCCTCTTCAACCAGGGAGATTGTTGCGACCTGGCCTCAAGCTTGTAATAAAAGATCCTCATGTATTTGCAGCAGAGTCAATTCCTGGTAGTCTTTGGGGGTCTCCCAAACTGGGCATAACAATACAGTCTGCTAAGTCTGTTTAGTGTTACTGTATGTGTATGATTTCAGGACAGATTGGTTCATATTGGATAACCAGCTAGAGGGCTTATCCTGAGGAAGACTATTTCTCCTGCTCCCAGCATTCCATAGTTTCCTGTAGTTCTCTGTCTAGGGGACAGAGATGTCTTGAGATATTTCCCCTTGTACATTAGCATGTGTATTGGTGCTGTCCTTGTTGAAGGAGACTCGTTATTGAGGTAGCACGAGTGAAGCATTGCTGCCACTTCTAGGAGACATTTCCTTACAGGAGATTTTCTGGTCTCTTGGCTCTTACAAACATTTTGCCCCTTCTTCCTTCTTCCTGACCCTTAGGTATAGTAGTTGTGTAGCCACTGACTGGGTCTGGGTGCCTACAACCAGCTCTTTTCTGCGCTTTGACTGTAGAAGTTTTCTTTAACGTGGCAGAGGGTTTTATGATCACTCGGATATATGATTTTTGCCACTATTTTATGTTAACCTCTTTCTGGAAACTGTATACCCTAAAGATGATATTTTCCTAAGTTTTGCATTTTTAGATTTTTAAATTATGTCTACAAAAATTTGCAAGTTACATTTTGTCTGTGATGTTTGACAAAATATAGCATTCACATTTATACTCAATTTAGTACTGTTGAAAAATCTGTACTTTTAAAAATTATTTAAAATTTCTGAAAGGGGTGTGTGTGTGTGTGTGTGTGTGTGTGTGTGTGTGTGTGTGAAGACAGCTGGCTCAGTCTGTTGTTGCCTCCTTCCATTGCCAATCCTGAATTCACAGCCTGTTCCCCAACTTTGGGTCAGCCATGTTCCCAATAAGCCAACTAAAAGAGCCAAATTGTGTCTTTCTGCTTCTGGGTTACCTCACTCAGGATGATCTTTTCTAGATACCACCATTTGTCTGCAAAGTTCAAGATTTCCTCATTTTTAGTTACTGAATAATATTCCATTGTGTAAATGTACCACAATTTCTGTATCCATTCCTCCGTTGAGGGCATCTGGGTTGTTTCCAGGTTCTGGCTATTATAAGTAAAGCTGCTACAAACATGGTTGGTCAAATGTCCTTGTATACTTGAGCATATTTTGGATATATGCAAAGGAGTGGTATAGCTGAATCTTGAGGAAACACTATTCCTAATTGTCTGAGAAAGCTCCAGATTGATTTCCAAAGTGGTTGTACAAGTTTCCATTCCCACCAGCAATGAAGGAGGGTTCCCCTTTCTCCACATCCTCTCCAGAATGTGTTCTTCAAGAGAGGCATGGGAGGAGATGAGGGAAGGAGAGTGGGATTAGAAGGGAATAAGGGAGGGGGCTACAGCTGGGATACAAAGTGAATAAACTGTAGTTAATATAAAAAATTAAAATTAAAATTTAAAAACAGCCAAAATAATAGTGAAAAAGCAGGAAATAAAAGAAATTTATTTAGTGTGGTGACACTGGAAAGATGGAATGTGTAATTTCAAGATGGATCTCAGGTTGTGCCTTTACTCACTAAGTCACCTTGCTGCTACCCCCTATTCTATCCTGTGCCCATTGAATTGCCTTGCTTCATGTGACCAAAGAAGTAGATGTGAAAAGGTTGCAGTTGTTTTTTTTTTTAAACCTAATTCTGGAATATTGATGGGTGACAATATACTTCATTGTCTGATTATTGCGGTCTAATAAGACTTAACAAATAGACACAATGTTTGCAGTATGAATGTTGTTGGATTTCCCCATGTTTTAGAATCAGTTTGTCAATTTAACCCTGAGAGGATTTTGCACTTAAGATAATAGTAAAATTTGTAGAGCACTTAAAGAAGGTTGCATTTTAATGGGGAGTCTTCCATCTCATGATAACATTTCTTTAGATATTTTAAAACCTTTATTATAAGGTTAAATAGCTTTCCGTTTACTGGCTATACATTTATTTTATTAAATGCACCATCAGTATGCATCTTTAAAAATACATAACAAAATTTTTGATTTTCTTTTTATTGATAACACAAATGTTATCTTTTGCTTATTTTTTGCTTATCTTTTGCTTATTGAGCATATATCGTATAATATTTCTAAATATAGTTGTTAGTCTTAATAATTTTAAAGCGTTCTTAAGTTTTTCTATGTCCTTTATCATGCCTCATAATAAATATAGTTTTAATTTTTTTCTTTCTAATTGGCATGAGTTTCCTTTTCCTTTAACCAGTTGCCTTAGTCATAATCACGTACAAAAATATTCAGTCCATCACTATGAATGATTTTCAACCATAGTTTTTGTTTTTGATATGGCTTGAGACAGAGACTGGCAATGCAGCCCAGACTGAGCTCAGACTCATGACCTTTCTTCAGCCTCCCAACAGCTGGGATTATAGGCAGGTAACAATGCACCAGCCTCACAGTGAGCTTCTACTCATGCTGCCATTTTTAGATGGAGGGCTTTTTATCTAAAAGGCTTTATTTAGTTAGTTTTATTATAAATAGATTTTGAGTTTTTAAAATATTTTATTTCCATTTGTTGAAATGATTTTGTTTTTTTATTCAGCAAACAACATTTTTATCAATTAATTTTTAAAATTTTAAACAAGTCTTAAAATCCTATTATAGTTTTTTCTTAGTTAATTTTCTTGTTTGTTTGTTTTGTTGTTGTTGTTTGGTTTTGACACAGTTTCTCTCTGTAGCCCTGGCTATCATGGAACTCACTCTGTAGACCAAACTGGCCTAAAACTCACAGAGATCCTCCTGCCTCTGCCTCCTGAGTGCTGGGATTACAGGTTTGTACCACCACCGTGTGGCTGAATTATCTTTTAAAATAAGAATTGCATTGTGTTCCTCAACAGCTCCTAAGAATTTCTTTCTTTTACTGTTTGTGAGGGCTACTGGGAAAAATTGATTCCTTCTTTTCCTGTAGTATGTTTCTCTGGATTTTGCATTAGCTGGTTTCCTCTGATAATTTCTATAGCTATCATTTTCCTTGCAGACTTGATAGAATTTTCTAGTGTAGGCAAATGATTTCCTTTTGCACTCCTATGAGTATCTTGTCATGCTGTGTATGATTGTGGTTCATAGGCTGTGCAGGTGGATTGGAGTATCAATAACTTTTTTTTTTCCCTTGGCAGCTTGTATAGCACTTTTGGATACTGTGAATCTCTGTCCTCTGAAAGGAGGTTTCTGGGTCAGTTCCAGCTCGATTCCTGTGTCTGGGGTGTGTGCTGTTTTCAACAATAGGGTCTTACAACAATAGGGATTTACTTAAAAGTTCTGGAGGCAACCAAAGTCAACAGCAGTTGCCTATAATAGTGTTTTGGGAGTCTCTTGAAGTCTCATGACCCATCATCAGTCAAAGAGAGATGTCCCATGCCTTGTTGTGCAGGTTGTTGATACGGGAGAGTGGTGTACCTTCTTTGAAACTATTTGTATAGAAATGCGTATTCACATCTATTTTCATGTGTTTTTAAATGAACACGAGAATATTTCCCTATGGCCTTTTTAGTAATTCTAGGTCTTCCCTGTACCTCCATCTTCCCTCTCCTTCTATTGTCTTCATTCCCATTTGAAGCTCCCCCAGTTACCTGTGTCATACCATCACCCTCACTACTGCTCCTTTCCCCAACATGGTCCCTTCTTACTTTCCTGGTATCTGCAGTTACTCCAAGATCATATACTCAAATATAAAGATTCAGAGCCAGGACCCACAAATGAGGAAGAACATGCAGCCTGCGTCTTTCTGGGTCTGAGTTTTTTGTCAAGTTTGTGCCGTTTTGTTTTCGTTGTTCGAATCTCCTGCCTTCTGAGTCACATTTGTCTGCTTCTTGGGATGTTAGGGAATTTTCACTAGTCACGGACCATCATCAGTACTAATGTTATTGACTATCTACACCTTGTGTTTACACCTTGTGACTTTGTTCTGGCAGAAAGTTAATCGTTTACAAATTAGTTTGACCATTTCAAGGCTTGTTTCTAGGTTGGAGGGAGGCCCGTGGCAGCCCTTCATCCGGAGGGAGTTTGGCTGCACTCCTTCTTAATCCTCCTTGAATCTGAGGCATTTGTATAAGATTAGGACAGATCCGATGTGAGTAGATTGTAGTTCAGTTGCATTCTTTCCCTATGCGGTGGTCTAATAGGTACAAGTCTCGCTGGTGCTCGCGCAGCCCCGTGGAGTTGCTGTGTACCTGCTCTGCGGTGGGTATTCGGCAAAGCCTCCCTGGGTCTCCCTCACAGAGTTCTACGATAGAATATATGGCAGGATAAGATACAGTCTAGATGATGGATCCCGTTTATAGAATTCTCAGTCCGTATGTGCTTCCTTTCTCTGCTTTTCTTTTAGTTTCTCTCCCTTCCCTCTCTATTCATTAAGCCGGTGAAACCTTAATGGAGTTCTTCACTTTCCCTTCTGTCCCGTGATAGAGAATGCATTACAAGAAGCTGAAAACATTTTCAAAGGTTCAGACTGTTTCTCTTCTTTGAGAAATCTGAGATTTGTGCTTTCCTGTGAGGCTGTAGATCATGCTTACATAAACACTGATTGTTGTCAGACTTTATTGGAAAAGCAATGGGCACATTTTGGGTGTTTCTTTTTATTTAAGAGACTCTAAGCAGGACAACAAACAGACAGAGGAAAAAGAGCCAAAGAAAAAGCACAGGAAACACATATAGATGCAGAGACACCAATTTGTTTGTTCTTACTTTATCTTATTATTATTTTGTAGATGCCTGTTTGTTTTCTAATGAGAGAGAAGGGGGTGGGGGAAGGGGTGGATTTGGTTGGAAGGGGAGGTGGCGAGGACCTGGCAGGTGTTGAGAGGGGTGTAATCAAAACAAATTTTGTGGAACAAAATTTCCCCTAAGAAGCAGCATTATTAGACTTTTTCTTTACAATGGGTGCAATTGTTTAGATATAATC
Organism: Psammomys obesus; assembly: GCF_907164565.1. Taxonomy (NCBI): domain Eukaryota; kingdom Metazoa; phylum Chordata; class Mammalia; order Rodentia; family Muridae; genus Psammomys; species Psammomys obesus. Next base: position 19,588,234 of record NW_026596095.1, on the reverse strand, counting down.
TTTTCCAGATAGAATCACATTTTAATTGTATGTATCTATATCATGGAAATTGAAATGTTAAATGTCTTTGATTCCTCACTCACTCATTTGCAACCATTCTGGTTGCTTCTTTGGGTGGCTGGTTTTTGTCCTTTTGCAAATGGTACCCCTTCAGCTCTCAGCTAATGAAGTCATTCCTCATTTTTCCCTATTCCCTAAATATGGGAAGAACAAGCTCTTGCACTGCTTTCAGTAGAATTTGCCTGACCATCTTTACTGAAAATCTTCTTAAGCCACGGGGAAAGCTCCTCTGTCTGAGAAAAATTTGGAAATATTTATGACGGCTGCCCCAGAAACTGTTTTCCATACTTGGGAAGATGTAACTTTGCCGAAGTGTCTATGGTTTAGGGGTTTTTATCATCAGCATTTCTGGAAGCAGGAAGTTTTAAGTCTGAATTGTCAGCAAGTTCTTACTGATAGCCCACTGTGTGTAAGGTAAGTGCCGTCTTAGGATGAGCTGTACTTTCTCATTGGTCAAGTCTTCCAGGAAACCATCTGGCACTCATTGGCGAATGATTTAGACGAGTAATCAGACCTCTGTGTTCTCTGCCAGGAGTGTGCATAAGTCTGGTAGGTCTCCGAAGATCCGGAAGGAGGAACATGTGTACAGAAGAGATGGATCCTGGAGGACAATGACCTCACTGCTGACTAGAGGTTGACTAGAGCAAACTAGTAGGAGTTTTAGTTTCGGCTAGTTTTGCCTTTCATCAGACAGGCATGCTCTTATAGCTCACCCAATACTGGATAGTGCCAGAAATGGAGATAACTTAAAATAACATATCACTTTTCGAAAAAAATTTTTTTTCATTGTATCCATGTACTTTCTCAGAGTGAAGAGCATTTTGTCGACATCTTCGCTAGAACTGCAATGCATAGTCTTAATTTATGGTAGGACAAGAGACAGTCTAGATGATGGATCCAATCTGAATCCATTCAGTTACTCTACAAGGAACCCCACATGTTTATTACAGTCCCTCTAACATATGTTTAAATTGCGTGCATTTGTGTGTTTGTGTGTGGGTTTGTACACATGATTGCTGCTACCCATGGAGCCCAGAAGCTGAAGGAACAACCAATTGTGAACCATCTGAAATGGGGGCTTGGTATAAAACCTAGGTCTTCTGTAAGAGCAATATGTGTGTTTAAGCACTAGGCCATCTTTCTGAGCCATTATTTGTCAGATTCTTGTAGATTAGTCAGAAATTTATCTTCCAAATGCTACTTCCCTTTGCTCTGAAAGGTTTTGCTTGCCTAAGTGTTTAGAAGGTTTATGCTTTCACTCCTGTAACCTATGTGTTTCAGCATGGAGATGAAGCTTCTGGTAGTTTTCTGGATTATCCTCCAACTTATTTTTCAAATAAAAGACTGTAACTGCTATCTGTCAGTAGACATCAATTCTACCGTTTGAATTGAATACTAGTAATGTTGGAATGTATCAATATCTACTTCTATAGTTAGGTTTGCTAAAGACTTTATTTGTTAGAGCTAAGTTTGCCTTTTCTCTTTTCTCCTAGGTTTCATTTGGTCCTATCATAGAATAAGAGTAAATTTGTGTGTGTGTGTGTGTGTGTGTGTGTGTGCAAGATATTTTTATCAGATGAAGTCAGACCAGAGTAGAATTTTTTAACTCTTTCATTAGAATATAGAATGGATATTACATTTTACATCACAACCTAATACACAGAAACTTACACAAACACACACGCACGCACACACACACAAGTGAAACATGGTTTATTAAGCTACATTGTACCTTACTAAGTGCAACACACTTAAATATTTTCTGTTCATACTCTTATGTTGTATGAAATGATAAATGGTTAGTCCTAACATCTTAAAAAACACATTCCTAGACTCTTTTCAGGTTCCTTATGAGATGGTAAGAAACTCTAAGTCTGAAAGAAAGGGCTTAGTTTTTCCTTTAATTTACTATATTTTTAATCATTGCAAAGTCTTTATGATGTAAAATTCACCATCTGGGACATCAAAGTATATACTTCAGTGGCAGTTAGTTCATTCACAGTGTGAAGAAAATATAGACACCTCTGGCTAACGTCTTTTAAGTAAACCCTTTCCTAAGCCTATCATAGTTTACTTTCACAATGCCTTCCTCCAGCTCTCTTCCACTGTTTCCACTTAAGCTTAATTTTCTTTATCAGGGACTGAAAGAATTCCAAAGAAGCTTGTGAGAACATCTTGGAAGGAGAACTGAGTAACATGCAGTCCTCTGGACAACGTGTGGCCAAACAAACGAGCTGGTCATAAAGTCCAAGCCTGGATGTGGTGTATCCATGGAGACTTCTGAGAACACCACAAGCACAAAGACCACAGCTCAGAACACAGGTGTGTCTGAGGTACAGAACGCTCCTTCATTTTAATCCCTCACCAGCAGCTGAGGGGAAATCAAAGCTTCCTCTTGACGAAGAGAGAACCCGCTTTTCTTAGCAATAGCTGTCAGCCATCCTCTTTCTACAGACTGAAGACCCTCATTAGGAATTTATTCAGTGTCAAAAAAAAAAACAAAACAAAACAACAACAACAACAAAAAAACCAAAAAAACCCAAACACATCTTTGTACTATGATGGTAAATGCTGGTAGATTAAGCCTCTGATAAGGGGTTGAAGACATATGGTTTTACATAATCCCCATCAGTGAGGCCAGCTATGTCTTATCTGATTGCTATGTATAAATAGGTTAAATACTAGTCACGTACATAGCAGTTTGATGTTTGGATTTTCTTTTCTTTTTGACACATAAAGGCAAAACTGTATTGTTCTCTCTGTGTCTCTAGGCTGAGTCCTCTGTCTTATACTATGTGTTCAATATTTGGTTTCCGTAGCTTTTTTAACAAACTGCCAAACTTTATTTGGAAACTTAACATTTGATGTTTTGCTGTGATTCAAAAGAAAAAAAAATTTAAATTCAAAGGATATTGTTTTTATTCTAGCAGTTCTAAACTCTGAAAAGAAGTGACTTTTAAAGAAGTTTTATTTATCTTTATGTGTAGGAGGTGGACCTGCAGAGTTAAGAAGCAGGCACTCCATCTCCTAGAAAGGGAGTTATGGATGTCTGGGAATCACCAGGTAGATGTTGGAACTGAGTAAGTACTTCTAACCACTAAGCCATCCCTCCAGCCCAGAAATAGCAACTTTTTATTTCATTTCAATTTATTGTTAACATATGACAGTCCACTCTAGACAACTTCTGTCATTCCGTTTTCATATTGTAATGCGACTGTGTTTGAAAACAAAAGAATTCCCCCCTCCCCTTCTCTCAGTGACTTCTGGATGCATGTGGCTATTCAATTTTTCTCTCCTAGATGGAATCAAAATTCCTGGCTTAAGGAACTAACATGATGTCATGAATTTCACTTGCCTTCCAGATTATTACTCCTGCAGAAGACAGTTTCATGCTTGTTACCTGCAAAAATCATTAAATGAATATGTCTTGTTCTGGAGGTTGTGTTTGTCAACAGCTTTTCTGGGAGGTCTGGCCCATTCTTCATAGAACGAAGCCTGGACCTGGAGACCATTTGCTAGTCGACAACATTGTCTGCTTGTTGTCTTCTTATCCCTCCAGTAATGATGCGCTGAGTACATCTCTCTGTGATTATCATGAAACCCCTTTGACCTGACCATGCCAGAGTCTACAGCTCATCTGGAAGCTTTGTCGGACTGATTCCATTTAAAATACTTTTTCTAGCTGGGTGCAGTGGTGCATGCCTGTAATCCCAGAACTCAGAGAAGAAGAGGCAGATCTCTGTGTGTTCAAGACCAGCCTGGTCTACAAAGCGAGTCCAGGACAGCCAAGGCTACACAGAGAAACCCTGTTTCAAAAAATAAAAGTTTTCTAATTATTATGTCAGTAAATATTTATTACACACATTTGAAAACTACATATGAACCAGTAGAAAATGTTGGAGGGAAACATCACTCATAATCCTTCTGCACCTGACACAGTATTTTCACACCTAGATTTATCATTATACTGTTCTACTTCTCCACTACTGTCAGAAATTTTGGATGTCAGAAGGAAGAATCCTGAGATATACCATGGGAAGGTATTTCCTAATCAGAAGTCAATATAAATTTTAAAATAGTACTTGTCAAAGCACCAAATAAGCAATAGTAACCAAAACTTCCACACATTAACTAGAGCAGGGGCTCTCATTCTCTATCTACCTGCAACCCCTTTTCATCAGAGAAATTTTGACACAATGCTAGTATAAAACAGGTATGCAAATCAAACATTTACTGGTAATGATCACTAAGAAATTTATTTTAAAATTAGTTGACATAGATATATTTTTAACCATTTATTGAAAATAAAAGCAAATCTCCATGCTAATGAGATGGGTCTATTTGTTTATTTTTACAAAGGGAAGTATGTAAAAATTAAATATTGGCTCTGTATTTGATACGACAGGGCATAGAGCATCAGCAGTGTTCTTCAGATTTGTTCATGTATTTGATTTTATAAATATCAATAATGAGAACTTTTTTTTGCTTAAATGGTCCCAATGGCAGAAACATGTTTAAGGTCAGAAATTAATTTAATTTCAGAAGTTGCTGGAAATTCCTTTCCAATTCTAAGCAAAAATTCAGTTAATGACTTTTAAATGAAACTCAAGAATTTAAACAGCATTGTTGGTATAATGTTCTTTTGAAATGTATACAGCTTACCCTTGTTCATTCAAATGCTGATTTCTCTCCCCTACTCTCTGGTTTCAATCCGGACACGACATTGTGATACTTTTTCTAAGCATCATCTGTCTCAACTTTGTGTAAACATGACAAAATAAAACAACCAGCCACAATGTTGAGCAGTAGAGAGGAAGGATTAGGAGGGAGAAGGGAGGAGCCAGAGGACAGGAAAGAGTGGGAGAGAAGGGCAGGAGAGGGCTGGGAGAACAGAGGAAGGAGCAGAGATCTTGGACCAACGTGGAGAGAAGGACTGGACAAAAATATATCACTAAAAGCAAGTAAAATGTGGGAAATCTGAATGGTAGAAACTATGAGGGCTTGGAGGTTTAGGATAGAGTATCTATTGCCCAGCATTGTGTTCTAGGTTAACTAAATAAATCATAGTCTCTGTGTGGTGATTTGGGTATATAGCTGTTTAGGATTAACAGCAGCATTACTAAAAGATAATTAATAGTAAATCATAAATACAATACAGCATTTTAAAATTTTATTTTTTAGTATTTTTGAGAATGTCAAACATGAATTTTATATTTACATCACTTTGCTCTCTCCATTCAATTCTTCCTGTGTCTCTCAACTCTCTCTTAAGTTCATGAGCTATGCCTCTTTATTATTGACTCACTCAGGTGTGTGTGCATGCTCTCTCTCTCTTTCTCTCTGATGAGTTTAATTAAGTTCTTTTGTCCATATACTTAGAGCCAACAGCTTGGAATTGGTAACCTATCATGGATATCATCTCTGGAGGAAACGGATTCCCCCCATCCATCAGCCATCGTGGCTCTTCACTGTGTGAGAATTTGTGACATTTCTCTCATCCATATTGATTGATGTTTTCATTATACAGGTCTTATTTAGGCTACCATATTGATATGGTCACAAAAATTCCAAAACAGTCCCATCTAAACAATATGCTGAGGAACAATGGCAAAAAAATACAAGTCACCTCCATTTTGTGTAGATAGAGTATTGTTTCTCAAACAGCAGAAAGCCGTATAGAGTAACAACACTGTGATTCATAACAGAACCATCTCAAATCTGAGTCTGGCTCTTTAGGTGGGATTTGTTGGCATGGTATAAAATGACTGCATGCACAGCACAGAGTGCACATACTGTTGTGTTCAGAATGCAGGCTGCAGTGAAGTGTGATGCAACATTGGTGAAGCCTGCCAGAAACACCTGGATTTACATCATATTTGGTTTGGAGTTAATTTTTGGTAACTCTTTGTTTAGAAACCTTTTGTGTAACTAAAATTTTCAGGAGCCACAGTTTAAGAATTTGGAAACTAGACAAAACAGTACCCCATGCTGGGATGAGAGAGAACTCCAAAAACTGCTTCACTATTGGCAACCACATAGATTGTCTCGAGGATGTTGAAATACTAGGAACTGCGAGACATGTCTTATGGGAGGCATGCATGTCTGATAGGGGTCCAGGAAGGAGGAAAGCTGGGTAGGTCATCCTGGACTGAGCTCATGGATTCCATGGCTCCAGCTCCTGTATATACTTGGTTCAACTCTGAAAATATGAACAGCAGTTACTTCCCTGTTTTACAGAACTGCATGTGCATACGCAGGAAGCAAGTGTGTTATCTTTCAATTTCCAATTCCTTCAAAAGAAAAGAACAAGACTCACATGTCTATTGTTTCAGTCTTTCAGTGGCTGTGAGTTGTATCCCAACCTAACCTTCGACCCTCACCAGAGATGTGGAAATCATGCTAGAAGCATTCCATTATTTCCTTGACTATTGCAAAATCATCTGTAATGCTGAAATGGAAATCCGTCTAAGATGTCTAATATCTCCTTTGCCACACTGCTCTCAAGTCTGATTCTTCTTCATTGACTTGAGCTCAGTGGCCAGTCTGTACCATACCTGTGCCATTAGTCTCCAGGAAAGAATTTTAGACATCGGTTTTCTTGACTAGCATGACATAAAATGTGAGTCTTTAAAGGTCTCTCATTCATTCTCTTTGTGGTTTGAACACAATAAGACTTCCTTGAATCTGAAAGTGGCATTCTCAGTTAACATGGGGCTGGCTAGAAATTGGAACAGGGTATTTTAATTGCTTGAAACAAAGGGGAGGGGGAGAAGAGGTACATAGTTTCTAGCAGAGGTATTTAATGCTTTGATATTCTACTTTCTCTCTCTGTGCTAAACAGACATCCTTTCTGCCTCTAAGGAAATACCCTTAATTATTTCATGTGATGTTCTGGTGTTTTCAGTGGGTCATATTGGTTGATTTTGTGCTATATAGACTAAGAGAGTCTAAAATCAAGACATGTATAGAGCTTATGGAGAATATCAGTCCCCAGTTGTGGTGGTTTGAATAAGAATGGTCCCCATAGGCTCATATATTTGAATGCTCACTCATCAGGGACTGGCACTGTTAGGAGGTATAGCTTTGTTGGAATAGGCATAGACTTGGACTTGGAAGGAGTGTGTCATTGGGGGTGGGCTTGAAGTTTCAAATGCTCAAGCCAGGCCCAGTATTTCTCCCCCACCCCTGTCTCTTTCTGTGTCTCACATCCTGCTGCCTGCCAATCTGGATGTGAAACTCTCAGCTACCTCTCCAGCACCATGTCTGCCTGAGGGCCACCATACTTCCCACCATGATGACAATGAACTAAACCTCTGAACCTGTAAGCCAGCCCCAATTAAATGTTTTCTCTTATAAGAGTTGCCAGGGTCATGGTATCCTTCACAGCAAGAGAAACCCTAAGACACCAAGTGCTGTAGCACTCCATTCTTGTATGTTCAGTGACATTTCTTGGAGGAGGAAATGTCACTTGGGCAATTTGTCTGTACCTGGTCTTATGTACTAAAGAATAAGCAAGAAGCGTAGGATTCCCTTTGGAAAGCCATCTGGTTTCACAATCAATCACAAAAAGAATGGAGAAAGGAAAATAACATTTATGATATGACTAATATATGACAATAATGTGCAATTCACATTGTATTTAACCCTCTCATGATTTTGCAGAAACCAGAATTAGTAAATATGTTTTACACGTAAAAAACATTCACTTTCAGAGATATTAAATAGCTTCTTCGGCTGGAGTTCAAGGTGAGGTCAGTGCTGGCCTAGTACAATAGATAAAGTAATAATCTTCAAACCAATGCAGTGATTTCAGTAACTGAGCAGTTAACTCAAACATTAACATGTGCTGCCTTGCCATACCATGTACATGTCAAGTGAGAGTGTTGCTGAAAACTTAATACAAATTTGCTTATTTGATCTTAATACAACATACATTTAAGCCAGATGCTCATATCATCTCAACTTTGTCGATGTAAAATCAAAAGTAATAATGTTATTTTTTTTTAATTTTTCTTGGGCTTCTTTATTATCAATTAATTCAATTTACATCTCAGTCATAGGCCCCTCTCTCCTCTCTTCCCAGTCCCACCCTTCCTCCTGCATCCTTCCTCCCCTATTCTTTTTTCCCCTGTTCTTTTTTTATTATTAATAAATTTTTATTTTTTTTTACATTGTTACATTTTACTCACTTTGTATCCCAGCTGTAGCCCCCTCCCTCATTCCCAACCAATGCCACCCTCCCTCTTTCATTTTCTCCCATACCCCCCTCTTAAGTCCACTGATGGGGGGGTCCTCCTCTCCTTCCATCTGACCCTAGCTTATCAGGTCTCATCAGGCCTGGCTGCAATGTCCTCATCTGTGGCCTGGCAAGGCTGCTCTTCCCTTGGGTCTGGGGGTGGTGGTGGTGGTCAAAGAGCAGGCCAATCAGTTCATGTCAGAGACAGTCCCTGTTCCTCTTACTAGGAAACCCACTTGGATACCGAGCTACCATAAGCTACATCTGAGCAGGGGTTCTAGGTTATCTCCTTGCATGGTCCTTGGTTGGAGTATGAGTCTCAGAAAAGACCAATGTTAAAATTTCATCAGTAGAGAAACTTATTTAGTTTCATAGTCTCAATCAAGACCCTCATTTTTAAGTCAGTGATATTCTCCTTCCTTTAATTGGGACTAAATAAAGCATAACAAATAGCCAAGCAATTTTTAACATAATGAGGGTTTACACAGTGAATGCATAAGTGCCTCCAGCAAGTGAGCGCACATTGAAGCATGTGCTAATGTACACAAAGAACAAAACCTGCAACTTAGAGTCACTCTGTTACTCAGGAGCAGATAAGAGAAACACCAGAAGCTCTGGAAGCCTTTTCACACATATATGTGTTGTGACATTAATACAGTAGAACACGGAAGACTAACAGAATAATTTCCTTGGCTCTGGGCACTATTAAACAAATCCAATAGTAAGGACAGTTTGGGAAACAAGTAACAAATACTTCTTCCTGTCCTGGGGGGGGGCATGCATACTGAGAATAAGACTTTCCCCTGCATGTAAGCTACCAGGAAGAATTAAACTAGAGCCTGGGTGATAACCAAACCTTGGGCAGAGTGCAGGGAATTATATGAAAGAAGGAGGAGTTAGTATGATGTGGAGAGGATAGGAGCTCCACAAGGACCAAATATATCTGGGCACAGGGGTCTTTTCTGAGACTGTTTCTCCAACAAAGGACCATGTATGGTTATAACCTAGAACCTCCTCTGCTCGGATGTAGCCTGTAGTAGCTCAGTAACCAAGTGTGTACCCTAGTAAGGGGAACAGGAACTATTTCCAACATGAAGTCAATGGCAGGTTCTTTGACTTCTCCACCCCCACCCCCAAGGGAGGAGCATCCCTGCTAGGCCACAGAAAAGGACTTTGTAGCCAGTCCTGAAGATACCTGATAAACCAGGGTCAGATGAAAGGGGAGGAGGACCTCTCTTATCAGTGGACTTAGAAAGGGGCAGGGAGGAGATGAGGGAGGGAGAGTGGGATAGGGAGGGAATGAAGGAACAGGATACAGCTGGGATACAGAGTTAATAAAGTGTAACTAATAATAAAAATAAAAATAAATTTAAAAAGAAAATCTCTAAAAAAAAAAAAAAACAAAAAAACAAAACAAAACACACACACAACAATCCAGGCATCTCTATTCACATAGAGCCTGAAATACTAAGTAATTCTGGCAGTTTTTTCATCCATTTTTCTTTACTCCTAACATTCATCCCTTACATTTTTCTTGAATATTTAACCCTGCTTTGCTCTGTGAATATTCCATCCATCTTTTGCTATAATTAAAAGAAGATAACTATTGAACCATCTCTCTACACCTCCATGTCAGAAATTTTGATGCTTTTAGCATCAGAGCCTAACACCAGACTTTCTATTCCTTAAATTCCTCTCACTGAAGACTCACCTTCTCCTGGAAAACCCCTTTTCATTGTCTTCTCTTTACCTTGGGATTACTACAGTATTTAATCTATCCAAATCTTGATTTCACTTATCTCCTTCACAGATTGCCTCCTCCTACCTATCTGGACCATTTCTCCTGGAAAGACCTGTGTAATAATACTGGGAGTTGCAACCTGCCTCTCTTAGGTGTTCAAACACAACTCTTTCTTAAATGTTGGTCTGAAAGCCTTTCCCATAACATTTTGGATTTCTTAAGCCTCCATAATTACAGGAGGTTTACATAAATCTCTGCCTCTCTATATATGTAAATCCCACTGTTTTTATTACTCCAGAGAGCCCTAACTTATATGCTATTTATCTCCAGATCAGTGTTGAAAGTTCATTTGCCTTGTGTCTATTTCCATTCTTTTTCCATATATCTCAATCACTTTCTACCTCATCACTCCATCTAAATTATTCTTGTAAATAAGAGTAACAACTTCCCCTTTGATAGTAGCAATGTGGCTAATGGCTATTATCCATCATGGCTATTAGCTGAAGTATAACACTTTAATGCCAGAATGCTGCCCTGTATGGATGCCCACATAGTAACACCTGGAGATTATGAATAAGTGGGTTTGTATTGCATAAAAAGTTTTCTAAGGATTTGTGTATGGAAAGGATACCTGAGATTATCCAGGTAGAATCACTGAATCAAAGGGGTTCTAATTTAAGAAATAAATGGTAAGAGTCAGGATAAAGAAATAGAAATATAAGTAATATAGATAATATAGGTAGTTGATAAATAGATAATAAAGATAGATGATGGATAGAGTATAGGTAAACAGATTTTATATATAGAGAGATTATAAGTAGACAGTAGGTAGATGATGAATAGATTATAGATAGATAATATATATACCTATATATAATATTGATGATAGATGATAGATAGATGGAAGATAAATGATAAATAAATAGATAGACAATTAGATAAGAGATAAATATATATGATAGATATAAATAGGTAGACAATAGATAAATGATACATATGGAAAATGGCAGATAAATAAATAATAAATATTAGGTAGATGATAGATAATAGATAGGTAGATGGTAGATAGATAATAAGAGATAGATAGATAGATAGATAGATAGATAGATAGATAGATAGATAGATAGATAGATAGATTTAGAAGGATACAGGGATGGACAGATTAGATGCTTCCAGAAGGTAACTGTATTGCTGGCCCTGGTTTTCATGCAATGACATTCCCCTCTTATGGCTACCCTTCAGAACTGTGTGGCTATAAGCTTCCTACTAAGTTTCTAGGACAGCAGCTTTTCTTCACTACAGTTGAAAATGTTCCTTGGTATTGTTTTTGGAAATTAACCTTTATAATTTATAATCGTTATAGATTTCTAAAAACTGTAAAACTAGTCTAGAATGTTCTTAAACTCATATTCAATTTTCTCCGTTTCAGTATCACTTATTGGCGTAGTACATTTGCCACAACTGGTGAGTAAGTGTTGATAAAGTTTTCTTAGTGAAAGTTCATACTTTCAGCCTTTCTATTTTACCTGATACCATTTAGGCTCCTGTCTAGGATATTGTGTTAGAGCCAAGTAATTTCTTCTTAGGCTCCTGTGGGCTGTGATAGTTTCTCAGGTTTTCTGTGTCTATTAACCTAGAATGTTTTAAAGAAGACTGGCTGATGAAATATTTTGCGGAATAAACTTTAATTATGATTGTTCTGGTGTCTCACTCATAGGATAGTAGATAATACATTTTTTGGTCTAGGCGATTTGGGGTCTGAAGTTGTGAGTTTTATGTTAAATGACTAACTGGGTATGGTGACATAAACCTATAACTCCAGAATATGGGATGTTGAAACAGGAGGATTCCTATGAGTTTGAAGTCAATATAAGATACACTGAAATAAAACAAACACCAAATAAAACAACAACAATGATGGTGATGACAACAATAGAAAAATCAGAAGGGAAACACACACACACACACACACACACACACACACACACACAAAACAACTACTGGGTCACTTCCATCCTACCCTGTTAGGAACCCTAACAGCATGGCTTTTGCTGTGGATGTTCCGGTGGTCCCTTGGGTGCTCCTCACAGTTCTCCACTTTAAAGTTGTGCCCCTCCCTTGTTCCTATCTCCGCTTGGGAAGGAAGTCACTGATGCCCAGTCCACACGCAAGGAGTGAATTTTCCAGGGAGAATGTGTCTAAATTTTATGTTTGACAGATTCTTTACATCTCCACTCAGTGTCTAGAACTGAAAATGTCTGTAACTACTGACACCTACTCAGCATACATGCATTAGCCCACATCTCTCACTGGAGTGGTCATGATGCACACGAACAGAGAAACACCACTCTCCTAGATGCCCAGTCTGAAAGTGTGAACGTCATGCTTAGCTGCTCTCTTTCTCTCAGGCTACATACCTAAGATGCAAACATTAGCTCTATGAGCAGATAGTCACTGCCTTGGGCTAGGAGGCCATCACAGTTCATCAGCACTGTTGTATTGCCTCCCTGATAGGATGCACTACTTTTTCTTGCCCTCCCCCCCCCCCAGGCTGTTCTCAACTCCCTCTTCACACAGCTACATAACTCACTCTTGTCCTTATTTCAGGTATTTACTTCAGAGGTTTCTTTTTCCTGAGTCTTTTGTGGATTTTGCATCTGCAATTTTAATACACCTGGCTCTTAAGAGACAACTCCATAGTTGTCTTCACTGTTTAAGGTTTCCTCTTAGTAGTTACTACCATCTGTGTGTTGTGTATATATGGCTGTTTGTCCGGCCTGTCACCTCTTGTATCAGTTGTTGTGCATGGGCAGGTGTTTGCTCGTTCCCAGAAACTAGATCAGTGTCGAGTACACAATAGGTGCTTAATAAATGTGTATTTGATGAGTGAGTGAATCAGACAAGAATAGAGTTAGAGAATGCTTTCCTTCTGGTTTTTGTGCATTTTAGCCCACAAATGCTTTCATAAAGACCCGCTTAATTTCCATTCACCACTCACCCTAATTATTCAAATGACATAGAAGGAGAATAATTTGACACCAGAATTAAGTAAGTGACATACAGAGGCACACAGCATGAACAAGTCATATGGTATTATGAGCTTTTAAAAACATTAATTCTAATTAGTGTCTTCATCTTCTCATTGCTTTTGTCAGGGCCTTATATTATTTATCACTCTTGAATGTGAATCAAATAGTTTGACCAAGAAATAAAGCCAAAGTTAAATTTTTACATAATTGGAAATCTCCAGCAGCGTATTAGCTATGAGTATGGTGGGCTCCAGAGTTCAGCATGCTGCAGGAAGCTTCCCTTTCGTTGTCTTTCAGCTTTGCTTTCCTCTCTGGTATTTCCACGTTGCAGCAAAAATGGCTCTTAGCTGGTGTGGTGTCCCTGTTTAAGGTCCTTGAATATATGAAAAAGATTTTATTTTCTGCTCCTCTTCATATGAAAACTTCCAAAGAACTTTTTATTTGTTCTGTCTAATTAGCTGGAATGGTCTGCTTGGCCTGTCTGGATGTTCTTTCAACTCCATGGCAAGGTAGAGAGAGTCCAGTAGTTGCCATATGTACCAGACAAGACAAGATAGTTCCTGGATGCTAGACAGGAAAACCTGATATGAAACATTTACTCTAAGGACTGGAGAGATGGCTTCAGCAGTTAAAGGAAAACAGTGAATTTCACTTCTCAGAATATTTTTTTGCCAAGATACAACAAGAAGCAAACTAACATTGAGAAAGTTTAAAAAATTGGCCACCAGCCATAGAGGAGGCCAAAAAAGTATGGCAGGTTTTCTGTGAAGTATTTCTCTCATTTTCTGCAATTATTTAAAAAAAACTTAAATATCCTAAAGCTTAAAATATAAGCAAGTAATACTTTTCTTAATGTATTACAGGCCATAATATAAATTTTAGCATCAAAAAGTTAAAATAAACAAAGTTTTGACTGGAAATTTTAGTTTTTGACTGAAAATTTAGTTTTAATGGCACCCACTGTATGTAAAGGATTATGTGGCCCTCGATAATTTGCTTGATGAGCATGGATAGGACAGACTCTCCCCCAATTCACAGGGAAGAAAGAAAAGAAATGTTGAAAGACATATATTCCTCTCTGTTATACCAACTCAGCATGTCATCATCGTGAGCACGAATGCCACTTTTCCTTGTTCCTTCTCTTTTGTTCACACTGTTCCCAGGATGACAACATATGGTCTGAAAAATGCAGCCATGTCTGTCACCTCCCATGTGACAGGTTTTCTTTTACAGCTGCACTTGTGTGCCCAGATATCTGTGGAACTAAAAAAAAAAAAAAGTTTGTTCATTGAAGCAAAAAATGATTAAAATCAGCTGTACAATCCCCTTGTTTACCTGGTTGAAGTCTCACTTTCTGCTCTCACTTCCTATGCATATTAGTGACATGCTAGTACTGTAGCGAGGCCTATGCTGTAGGCTATAAGGCCAAGGTTATAGTTTAGCCGTATATTTTTAAAACATTGATAATGATTGCCATTTCCCACAATGGCACATATTTCTGTTCTCACTTGAACTTAGGGAATCAAACCCTGACAATGCATATTGGCATTTGATCTGTTATAGAGCTGTAACCTTGGATAAGACCTGGGACTTCCCATAGCCACAGTTTCTTTTTTGGCTAAATGAGGCATGTTTAGATAGTTTCTCAAGTTCTTTCCAACTTTAGGCAATATGCATTTAAAACAGTACATGTCCCTTCATTGTGTTACCAATTTTATGTTTTCCACATATTTTTCTACTTTACAGTCAATCCAATTTAGGGTGTACACAAAGAATGGTGTCAGAAATGTCATTTTGGCACTTTCTGTGTTCTTTTTATCTTTTCTCCTAAATTAATTTTGAATGCCAAATTGAATAATTGTCTTCACAAAAGTTATATGTGTTTTTCTTGATATTCTGCTTCACATATGTTTTATAAAATGATGCAATTTCTTTTAATGAGTTTCTTCATTTTGAAACATTTACAGCCATAGTGTTCAGCTTGTTTTCTTTGCCTTGGGGAGGCCCAGATTGAGTAAAGCATAGGTTTACTTTCCACAACTCTTGTTCTTCGTAGACTGAGCCCATCTTCTGAAAAACAGCAGAGGTAATTTTCAGGATGGCTCTGAGCTCAAGATGAAATGCCAAAATGATAGTGGCCTTTTCAAGAACAAGGAACTGCATGCAGTGTCTCTGACCCACTAAGGGAGGAATCTGTGGCTGGAAAGTGACACTTTGAGAGACTTTTGGACTGTCAGCTGCTGATAAAAAGGCAGGCAGAGCTAAAAGAAATACCCATCCTACCTTATTAACCAGAAAATAAATGACTGTGCATTGACATGGTGTGCAGGTTGAGTAGCCACACTGGCCATTTTCTGTTCTACATTATGATAAGCTTATCATAGCACATGCAAAGAAATAGTTCTGACAACACTTTTCAATTTTATATATATATATATATATATATATATATATATATATATATATATATATATATATATATATGTTCATGACTGTAACTATTAAAAAAAAGGAGACTTACTTAGAGAATTAGTGGCATTTATAAAGGCTAGGGATCCCAGAGGGTTTGCTCCAAGGAAGATGGTGTGCATCTTGCATTCAATGACATTCATAGAAAGTAAAGCATTCATTTCCTGACAATGCTTGAGTTCAGTTCTGTCACTTCTCACTTAATCTTACCCTGTCATTCTGCCTAGACTATGTTGCTATGCCCAACAAATATGTCCATCTTTTAAACTTTGAAGCATACTCACCATATTGTGATTGGGCTTAGTCAAAGAGAAAAACTATTTAGTTTTTCTTCAAATTCCTGACAAGATAAAAATTGGGTCAGGGACATCTTTAAATGAAAGATGTCATTGTTAATGTCAAATTAAAAAAATACCTTTTAGAGATTGTTAAGGCTATGGTACACTTATTTGGAATAGGTACAGGAACACTGCTAGATTAAAAAGAGAGTAAGGAAGTACAAAATAGAAAGAAAACTGAATTAATTGTTAATATGTGGTAAATGTTCACAAAGATATAGAAATGTCTTTATGGTGCATTTCAATAAAAACATTGTTGGAAGTAATATTTGACTAAGCCTTCTGGGGCATGAAATAGATTTAACCCCTCTTTTTCATGAAATGTGGGCAGCAGTTAATTGTAGGGTACTTTATTGCTCTAAGAATGTGTAGTTGGATTTATGGTGGTATAAAGGGGCTGCCTTTCTGTTACTTTCCAACTCCATGGTTTGTATCTTCTCTGAATAAAATTTAAATTTTGAAATAAGTAAAAAGGTTAACTTGAGCTAGGGCTCGCCAGAATATTTACTTGTAATCATCTTTTTAAACCATTGATGATGATTGTCATTTCCTACAATGTCACATATTTCTGTTCTCACTTGAACTTTGAGAATCAAACTCTGACAATGCATATTGGCATTTGATCTATGTCTTAGGGTTTCTGTTGCTATGATAAAGTACCAAGTCCAAAACCAACTTGGAGAGGAAAAGATCTATGAATGCTCTGCAGTGCTATGTCACAGGCCATCAGTAAAGAAAGTCAAAGCAGGAACCTAAAGGCAGGAACTGAAGCAGAGTTCCTGGGTCGGGGTTGTGTGTGTGGGGGGGGGGCGGAGAGGGATGTTGCTAACTGCCTTGCTCTTCATGGCTTGTTCAGCCAACATTCTTATATGCTCAAGACTACCTACTCAGAGGTGGTATGACCCATAATGTTCTGGCCCCTCCCACAACAATCTCTAATTTAAAAAATGCATTGCAAGTTTTTCACTGGCCAATCTAGTAGGGGAATTTTCTCACTTGAAGATTCCTCTTCCCAAATGACTTTAGCTGTGTCAAGCTGACATAAAATTAGCCAGCAGCAAGACAATCTATGAATAACTTTATTGTCTTTCTAACCCACTCTGCTCAAGTTTTATTTTGTTATCAAGCATTATTTTAGCTAAAATATGCTCCTGGTGCTCCTAACTTTCAAGTTGGCTTTTACTTTTCTGTATTTGGATATGGGGAACACAGCTGTGCTCACAATGAAAAAAGATCTGGACTGGAATAAAAGGGCATGATTTCATGAACCAGGTGTGTAACCTTACTAAGTTTATGGCTTTTATTATGCATGTATGTACAGAATGTAGTGGATAAATTATATATGCATATATATATATGTGTGTATACATGTATACATATGTGCATGTTTTATCATCTTTAAAAAGCTAAAAATTATAAAATTTGTCATGATCATGTAAAGGATCCTTATTTTAGCTTAATTATTAAAAACTTGCAATTGTGTTGTCCTTTCTCACCTTTAAAATACTTTCTCCAAGTATTTACAAACTACTCTAATCATAGTTCGTGCCATTTGGGGTGCATAAATTCATTCATCTGTGTTATCATTTCTGAAATAATGAAATGCATTAACATTTCACGAATCAGATATTTTATCACACATCCAAATTACATTATATATAACTCAATATATATAGAATCTATCTATTATAAAAATGGTTTCATCTGAAAAATAACATCATTGCTACTTATGTGACTCAGGAGGAGAAGGAAAATGTTTCACTGAACTTTGGAAAGTTCTAATTAGTGGTTGCAGTTAATGTTCAAATTAAAGTGCACATATAATGTAAGAAAGGAAAGACTATGGTACTTCACTCATAGGAAATCTTAAACAAAGTTGTGGACTGGGATAACCTTTTATGTTAGATTAGATAAAAGAGCAAGTACAGACATAATGAGAGATGCCCAATTCCAAAACTACAATTTAGCATTCTGTGCACTTTTCACTTTATTCAGCATAGATCATTTTGTGAATATGAATTTATTCAAATAGGTCATTTCTCTTTGTGTCCAAGGCAGATTTCCTTCCAGCACTAAAATAGATGGAGGTTTTTTTTTTTGTTTGTTTGTTTGTTTTTTTTTTTTTTCATTTGAGTAACCGATGCAGTAGTTGGCTGTGTTTTGGAATCAGTTTCAGCCTACTTCGGCAAGGTCTAATTTAATTTCAATTTTAATTTACTTTCAGGGTTGGTTCTCCTTGTACCATGTAAGTTCTGGGGATTGAACTGAGGTGGTGAAGTTTAGCAGCAAGTGCCTTACAACACTGAAGCCATCTCACTGGTCCTTGTGGCAAGATCTTTGCACTTCAAATGCGAAGGTATCGTGCTTAGTGCCAGACAGGAGTGGCCTCTGCTGCTTACATTTTCCTATTTCCCCTGAATATGCTCAGTTAACTAATACAAGTGAGTAGAGTTGTATACTCTACATAATTATATACTTGGTGTATATATCCATGTACCTACATACAAAAATAACTTAATATTGGAGAACTATTATTTTTCAGTAAAGAAAATGGACCTACACTGATTCCTACCAGTCACTCTGCTTTAATCCTTAGCTCAACTTCTAGATCTTTGATCCTAGTATCAATTATTATTTTTGTTACCTTTATCACTGTATTTCAGGCCACATCTCTCTGTGTGTTCACATGTGTATGTGTATGAATTAAAAAATATTTTTTGGAAGGACCATGTATGGATGTAACCTAGAACCTCTGCTCAGATGTAGCCCTTGGTAGCTCAGTGTCCAAGTGGGTGCCCTAATAAGGAGAACAGGGACTGTTTCTGACAGGAACTCAATGGCAGGCTCTTTGACTCCCCCCTCCTACCCCCAAGGGAGGAGCAGCCCCTGCTAGGACACAGAGGAGGACTTTGCAGCCAGTCCTGATGATTCCAGATAAACCAGTATCAGATGAAAGGGGAGGAGGTTCTCCCCTATCAGTGGACTTGGAAAGGGGCAGGGAGGAAATGACGGAGGGAGGGTGGGATTGGGAGGGAAAGAGGGAGCAGGATACAGCTGGGATATAACATTAACAAACTGTAACTAATATTAAAAAATAAAAATGAAAAAAATATTTGTGTTCCTTAAGAAATGGAAGATCAGCTTGGAGTGGTGCTACACACCTATAATCCCAGCACTTAGCGGGGCAGAGGCAGTCAGAGCTCTGTGAGTTTGAGGCCAGCCTGATCTACAAAGTAAATCCTGGCAGACAACACTACACAGAGAAACCCTGTCTCAAAAAACAAAAAACAAAAAAGAAACAAACAAAAAAAGAAAAAGAAAAAAAGGAAAAGAAATGGAAGTTCGTTTTCTTTACTAAAATGCATGATACCCTGTACCCTAGAATGTAAGCTTCAAATCACCTCCCTCACTTGTGGGCTACAATCGGGGTAAGTTGACAAGGATGTGGAAAACAAAAACAAAAACAAAAACAAAAAAAAACAAAAAAACAAAAACAAAAACAAAAACAAAAAAAAAACAAAAAAAAAAACAAGAGAAATAAGAAGCCAACCAGCTATCCGTAGGCAGTTGACACAACCGAGAAAGTCACTCGTGTCTACATGTCCTTCCCAGTTGTTGCATGCCTGAGTTTGGAAATATCGCCCAGTGGCATTTTCTCTTCCATCTTGCTGCCTTAGAATGATCAGTTTGAGGTGGTTGGGAGCTGCATGGAGAGATCGTTGCCTTCCAGAGGCTACATTTTCTTTTAATTTTTCCCTCTTTGCTTCCCTTCAGCTTCACAGTACTGTTTCTTTTGGCTAATCTGATGGATTCCTGGAAAGTTTATGGGGCCCATGGGGATACATTGACCTCAAGCTAATTTGGCTCAGCCTCCTTGTTAAGGCTCATCGGTCCTGGCCTCTGGTAGAGGGGAACTGTTTGGGACCCTCGGGGAAGGGAGTGTCCTGTCTTTCTTAATAATGAAGCAAGATGACTTTGAAACAGAATTGGCATCACCGAGAGGGAGGCAACCCAGCTCTCTCTAGCATACACCTCATTGTGAGCAGACTTGTGAGAATGCTTATCAGTCCCCAGCGCAGCTAGTTAATCATCTATTGCTCTATTTGGTTGTATTTTAACAATGCGGGGAGTAGTTAACCAGAGCTGGATAGAGGCATGATTTCTCTTAATCCCCAAAGCTGTGCACATTAAATGAAGTATCCTTGGAAAGTTTTCCTTTTTCAACTTCCATAGGTCAACACCGATTTACCAACACCGTCTGATTGTTATTCAGGTCCACGAATTCCATCTTGTCAACAGACTCATGAGAAGAACACCTGCTATGAAGATGCGGTGTGTTCCGCTTCCTCTGATCCCAACTGTGTCGAAGTTTTGATTCATGTGCTGCTAGGAGAAAAGCATTCACACTGGGGCACAAGAAGAGCAAGCAGTCAAGTTCATGTTTAGCAAGCAAGTGTAGGCACACTGCACCCTCCATAGAGGGAATAAGGCTGAGGCCGTGGCCAGTAGCTGAGTCTGGTGTCTGGGTAGCCTGTATGAAGGCTTCTTTTCTTCTGCTATGTCCACTTGAGGTTGGCCCCTTCCAGAATAGATGTGGGCTTTTTTTTTTTTTATTAGGAAACTGTCCTTACAGTTAAGTCTGTTATAATTCAATGCAAGAATATTTGCAAAAGTGTAAGTACCCATAAAGTCGAAAAATGTTACTAGGAAAAAGACAGAGGTACATTGTGCTTGCTCCTTCGGGGGTCAGGCTGTGTGAGAGCGGGTGAAAGATGCAGGGACTAGCTTTATTATTTATCCCAAGGCCCTCTCATTCCTCTCATCTGGGTAGCTAATACTCAGCTGCAAAACCCTACTTAACTTCTGCAGCGTTCTTATCCTTGCTGTTTCGACGCTAGCATTTGTCTTGAAGCCGGCAGTTCTGTAATCATCAGGTATAAATCTCTTCTCAGACATCCAGACTCCTGGAAAATTAGGGTAGGTATGCTAGAAGGGGGAGTCAAGTATATTAAATTAGTTATGGTCTATTGGCCCATGATGGTTTTTAGTAGAATCTATAGCAGTCACACACACACACACACACACACACACACACACACACACACACACACGCAAGCACGCACGCACGCACGCGTGCACACTTCATCTTAAACTCTCCTTTACTGTGTTTTGTGAAAGTAGTGGTGAAAGTTCTTATCAGATAATCATTCTATGCCCTTTTGTTATTTTGTTATCTTTTTCACTACTGTTTACTATTTGGGTTTCTTTTTATTTTGTATCTTTTAAAAACATTTTATGTATTTACTTTTACATCCTAATTGTAGCACTTCCCCTCCTCACCTCCTGGCCCCACCTTCCCCCCTCTTCTCCCTATATCCTTTCCCCTTGTCCTCAGAAAAGGGGAGTCCCTCCCCCAACAACCCACCCCAGCACATCAAGTTGCTTCAGAAAGGAATTCCTCCTCATCCACTAAGGCCAAACAAGGCAGCCCGGCTAGGGCAAAGTGATTGAAAGCTGGCAATGCAACCAAGTCCATGTCATAGACAGCACGTGCTCACCTTACTAGGGAACACACATAAAGATCAAACTGCCCATCAGTTACCTATGTATATGGGGCCTAGGTCCATTCCACGCATGCTCTTTGGTAGGTGAGTCCACCTCTGCAAGCCCCCATGGGTCTAGGTGTCTAGGTTAATTGATACCGTTGTTCTTCTTGCAGCATTTTTGTCCCCTCTGAGTCCTTCTAGCCTTCCTCCCACTCTTTCATGGCACTCCCTGATTTCTGCCTGATGCTTGGCTGTGAGTCTCAGCATCTGATTTGGTTAGGTACTTGGTGGTGGGGGGAAACTCTCTGAGAATGGTTAAGTTAGGCTTCTGTCTGTAAACATAGCAGAGCATTGTTAATGGTGTCAGGGACTGGTTCTTCACCACACGGTGGGTGTCATGGATTGCGCCAGGCATTGTCTGGTCATCCCATCAGTCTTCACTTATTAATTCCTTCATTTAAACAGTGCCCATTGTTATGTTTATTCATTGTTCTATGCTAGGAATTAGAAATATGATTGGAGTAAATAATGATCCTCTAATTCTATCTTTTGTAAAAGATTTATTTCTTTTTACTTGTATGTTTCTGTGACTGTATGCCATGTATGTACAGGTGCCCTCAAAGACTAGAAGAAGGCTTCAAATCTCCTGCAACTTGAATGAGAGATAGTTGTAAGCCACCCAATAAGGATTCTGGGAAGAGAGCTCAAAGAAAAGATTGTCATGAACTTATGCAGAGATAACACACAGGGAAGCATGTAGAGCCAGAGTGTTCAAGTTCCATTCCCATGTTTCTATTAGTCAAGTTTTAAAAAATCTTGTTCACTTCAGTTTCTTCTTAAGAAATATGGAGATAGTAATTAGTACTTAGCATAGAGGATTGTCTAGATCCCAATGTCACAGGCTCTTGCCATTGCTCCTAGAAATTGACAATTGAGCTCAATTGCCAGACACCACACACATGAGTCAGAATAGAACATGAAAAAAAAAAAAAAAAAAAACACAAGCTGGCATTGATCTTGAAGTTCAATCCATACTGACTAGTGGTATTGGAAGGTACTGTGCATAATACTGAAGCAGAAAAGTAATCATTAATTTTATCCAGCTATGAAATCTGCAAACTATAACAATGGCTGCTCTGACAAGTAATGCTCACTGGTAGAATAATGGCACAAATATTTTGGGAGTCCAATCACTTTCTGATTGGATTTTAGGCCTTCACCAAAGGATGGAACCTGTATTTGGCACAATAATTTTGACCAAGGCCTGTGAGGAGACAGGTCACAGGCATGAGAACAGAACCCACTTCTATTACTCAGCCAAAGGAACACAGTATTAAATAACTTCTATAAGTTCTTTTCACACCCATCTCTCAAACCTCATCAGAAAACCTTCTTTTTCCTATATATTTTAACAAAGAGACTCATGGCTGGTCAAGGTGCAGAAAACAAAAAGACTACAGAGTGCTCACCCCTAAATGAGATATCTGTGAAAGCAGTTTTTGAATGGAAGTTCCTTCCTTTTAGATGACTCTAGCTAGCATCAGGCTGACATAAAACTAGCCAGCACATGTACCCAACAGTATTTGTATACAACAGCTTTAGGATGTACACTTTCCTTGAATGCACATGGACTACTATCTAAAACGCATTATGTATTAGATCATTGATACATGGACGATTTAATAAGTGATCTAGGCCATCAAGAAGAGTGAGATAATGAATACATGGAGCATAGTGCATAGTAAGCATCAGCTCTTAAATTTATTAACTTCTTGTTTACTTTCAGCTACCTACACTTTCAATGATTCAACTCTGTTATAGGTTTCAAACACAAAAGCCTGTTTTAATTTATTCTTCAAGTCATACTATTGTGCTTTGTCATGTTTTCGCACAAAATCCCTATAGAAGTCAACTTTTTCATACTGTTATTTCCAAGATGTGATTTCTTAGGAATCAGTCCTGTATATCTCTCACTTGTCATCCCAACTAGGTGACACTTTCTGGGAGCTTCTGTTTCTAGTGTCTTTTTTATCAATTCAAGTTTGTCTTTTTCTGTCAATTCAGCTATACTTTTCTTACTTCTGATGGGATTTATCTTGATAACTTAGTTTATTTGTTTTTAAAATTTATTTATTATTTTTATATTAATTACAGTTTATTTAATTTGTATCCCAGAGGTAGCCCCTTCCCTCATTCCCTCCCAATCGCACCCTCCCTCCCTCATCTCCTTCCTGCACCTCTCTAAGTCCACTGATGGGGGAGGTCCTCCTTCTCTTCCATCTGATCCTAGCTTATCAGGTCTCTTCAGGACTGGCTACAGTGTCCTCTTCTGTGGCCTAGCAAGGCTGTTCCTCCCTCAGGGGTGGAGGGAGGTCAAAGAGCCAGCCATTGATTTCATGTCTGAGACAATCCCTGTTTCCCTAACTAGGGAACCCACTTGGATACTGAGCTGCACTAACACTAATATACTGTTAGTGGATACTAACCCACTTGGATACCCAGATATGGGCTATATCTGGGTAGGGGTTCTAGGTTATATCCATTCATGGTCCTTTGTTGGAGAAACAGTCTCATAAAAGACCCCTGTTGCCAGATATATTTGGTCCTTGTGGTGCTCCTCTCCTCTCCAGGTCATATTAACTCCCTCTTCTTTCATATTATTCCTTGCACACTGCCCAAGGTTTGGTTATGAGTCATAGCATCTGTTTTGACACACTGCTAGGTATAGTCTTTCAGGAGCCCTCTGTGGTAAGCTCCTGTCCTGTTATTTATTTTTTCCTATTTCCAATGTCCATCCCATTTGTCTTTGTAAGTGAGGATTGATCATCTTACCCGAGTCTTCTTTCTTGTTTATCCTCTTTAGGTGTACAGATTTCAGTATGTGCACTATGAGAATATAAGCTATTCTTTCCTTCCCTTTTAAACTAGAAAGAAAATGTAAGGATGTTTAATTACTCTTTCACATTTTGATTTATTTGAGCTTTTTATTGCACATATTGATGTGGTTGTGATGACAATATCCAAGAGACACATATCCGTGTGGTTTTGACAGTGCTTGCTTAACTCAAAAATTTTTTCTTGGATTTGTTTTTAGTATTGCTTGCTCCTTTAGAACTTTGCTTTTAAAACTTTACATCATTTTATATAATCAAAGATAGGTTTCCAACCACTCATCGTGTATTTGTCCAAACTGAGTTCTGATCTACGTTGCTATAGAACTCAGGCCAGGCAAGAACAAGTCTGTCTGTGGGCAGCAGCATTTTGTCTGTGAAAAACATGTAGTTCTTTGTAGTAGAGATCAACCAAGACATGGCCCAAGGAATACTCTGGGCTTGCTTAAGGGAAATATGCTTCCAATGGGAAACTGTGTCTTTCTTAGTTTTACATCTAAAGAACCAGAGGTTCTTTCAAGTATGTGGGCTTATAAATAATTCAAAGTTTATCATGGTCCACATGGTGAAAGTCCTGGTCCAAAAGCTTCTCACTGGAATAGCTCTCTAAGAAAGGTCCTTTGTTCTATAGAAGCTTTTTCTATTTAGCCAGGGTACTTTCTTCCAAACCTGCAATCTTATCTGTTTTATTTAGTATATTAAAATTTTAGTCAGTTCTACTCTGTGGTAAGCATGTTCTCCGTTTTGCCAAAAGTATTAAGAGTATCTGGAGTATGGAAAAAGCTAAATGACATCACTCTCTGTGGGATTAGTATATTTGCATGAAGATTTTGACTATGACTACAAAAAATTAATGAGTCTAGTATAAACCCAAGTTTGGATTAGATCTTTGTTTTTATCAACATATGTTTTTATCTCAAATGAAACACAGAGTTCAGCCCTTGTAAGTCTAGTTAATGCTGGATTGAATTATTTTGGCTCAACCTTCCACAACTGATAATCTTGGGAAAGTCACTATATTAGGGCTTCAATCTCATCGCTGTAAACTTGTAATTGTGGAGGTTATGCTAGATCAACTATAAAGATTTAAACAGTCAAAATTCTTCATTTTTATTAGTTCTTTGAGTATTTTATAAAATGTGTTTTGAAAATATTCAATCACTCTTCTCATAAACACTTCCTTCCCAACAGACCTATGCCCTTAAAAATAAACCTATCAAGTCCAATTTGTGTTGCCCACGTATTCTAAGATGTGCAGCCTTCTAGGATGTGTTTACTCATCAAGGTTTGCAACCTTAAAGAAAATTGCCTCTGTCTCTCTAAACAGATATCAATTGTCCATACCTCCTGAGACTGGAAATTTGTGTCAGCCTCCCCTCTTCATGATAAAATCTTGTCTGGCCTGAGCTTCTATGGCTCTCTTACATCCTGTGAGTACAGGTGCTGCTTCTCTGATGTGTCCAGAAATCTTTTTTTTTAAGTCATCCACCACTTCTAGCTCTTAGAATCTTTCTGCTCTCTCTTTTGCAATGATCTCTGAACCTTGGAAGGAATGGGTAGGATACAGATGGTTCATTTAGGACTGAGAATTCCACAGTCTCTTCGTCCCTGCCCCTTGCCTGGTGTGGATCACAGTGTGAATTGCTACATGCTGCAGAAGAAGCACCTCTGAGGTTTGGGAGATGCACTAATTTGTGTGTATAAAAACAAGCCAATAGGAGTCAGTCCTAGCACTATGTCCATTTAGCAGAATGATAATAGTATTTTCTCCCACAGAGCCTATGACCTCTATATACATAGGATCTTGGTCTAATAATGGTACCAGGTATGGGATTAAATTTAAATCCAATCAGAAAGCGATTGCTTACTCCCATTATGTTTGTGCCACTGTTGCATTGGTGGGTATGTCTTGCCAAGCTGGTTATTATTGTATCTCTCAAAGTTCATGGCTGGATAAGATGAATGGTTATTTTTCTCCTCTTACAGGTTGGATAGCTGTTGGATACCTCACAGTACTATGAAAGCTAACCAATAAGAATGAATCTTCCAGGTGGGTACAAACTTGATCTTGCCATATGTGTGGTGTCTTTGGCAACAGGGTTTTACTGCCAAGTTCTGAAGGGTAACCTATGACACTATGTAACCTATGTAGCACTTGTTATTTTATGGGGTCTTATTGTCCAATCATTCCAAAAGAGGTAACCCATTCTTAGTATTGGGTTTTATAATTCTTATCATGTAGTGTCTAGTAGCGACATTGTTGGCCAGTTATAGGGGATCTTAATGTAAACTCTTTTAATATATGTATGTATGTGTATCTATACATTTTAAATAAACATGCAAACACTAATTTGTTATATATTAGGAATCATGTACATTATTTTTTCCATATGACTTTTTAAAATTGCCTTTAGAGTTATTTCTCCATCTTCATGTTGTCTCCCTTACTCTGCTCCCTTCCCCTCTCCATTTAATCATTCATTTTCTATTATTCCTCTGATACTTTACACCACTGCATTCTATCGTATCTCTCATGAAATCCATTCTGCCATGGCTCCTTACTAATTTCCTGACCTCTGTTTGTATTCCAAATGGGACAGACATATCTGAAGATCCAAAGCCAACATACCCACTTTTTGTCTTTCTGCATTGGGCCACGTCACTCTGACTTATAAATTGAGGTTTGTAATGACACATAGCACAGCTTTCAAAAAATACAAGGCACAATTTCTGTATCCATTCTTCCATTGAGGGACATCTGGGTTGTTTCCAGGTTCTGGCTATTACAAATAAAGCTGCTACAAACATGGTTGAGCTAATGTCCTTATTGTGTACTTGAGCCTCTTTTGGGTGTATGCCTAGGAGTGGTATAGCTGGATCTTGAGGAAGCGCTATTCCTAGTTGTCTGAGAAAGCGTCAGAGTGGTTGCACAAGTTTACATTCCCACCAGCAGTGGAGGAGGGTTCCCCTTTCTCCACAACCTCTCCAGCATGTGTTGAGTTTTTGATCTTAGCCATTCTGATTGGTGTAAGGTGAAATCTCAGGGTAGTTTTGATTTGCATTTCCCTGATGACTAATGACGTTGAACATTTCTTTAAGTGTTTCTCTTCCATTCGATATTCCTTTAATGAGAATTCTCTGTTTAGCTCTGTACCCCATTTTTTAATTGGATTACTTGATTTGTTGCTTTTTAATTTCTTGAGTTCTTTATATATACAGGATATTAGTCTCTGTCAGATATAGGGTTGGTGAAGATCCTTTCTCAATCTGTAGGCATTCGTTTTGTTTTGACGACAGTGTCCTTTGCTTTACAGAAGCTTTTCAGTTTCATGAGGTCCCATTTATTGATTGTTGCTCTTAGAGCCTGTGCTGTTGGTGTTTTGTTCAGGAAGTTTCTCCTGTTCCAATAATTTCAAGGCTTTTCCCCACTTTTTCTTCTAAGTGGTTTAGTGTGTCTGGTTTTATATTGAGGTCTTTGACTCACTTAGACTTTAGTTTTGTGCAGGGTGATAAGTATGGATCTATTTTCATTTTTCTACATGTAGACATCCAGTCATGAAATTTGCAGGCAAGTGGTGGGAACTGGAAAACATCATCCTGAGTGAGCTGTCCCAGAAGTAGAAAGACACATATGGTATTTACTCACTCATGTAGACATATAATATAGGATAAACCTACTCAAATCTGTACATCTAAAGAAACTAATCAAGAGGGAGGACTCTTGCTAAAATGCTCAATCACTGTCCAGAAAGGCAAAAAGGATGGACATCAGAAGAAGAAAAGAGGGAACAAGTCAGGAGCCTGACACAGAGGACCTCTGAAAGGCTCTGCCCTGCAGACTATCAAAGCAGATGCTGAGACTTATGATAGCCATCTTTTGGGCAGAGTGCAGGGAATTTTATGAAAAAAATGGGAAACAGTAAGATCTGGAGAGGACAGGAACTCTACAAGGAGAGCAACAGAACCAAAAAATCTGAGCACAAGGGTCTTTCCTGAGACTGATACTCCAACCAAGGACTATGCATGGAGATAATCTAGGCCCTCTGCACCAATGTAGCCCATGGTAGTTCAGTGTCCAAGTGGGTTCCATAGTAATAGGAACAAGGACTGTCTTTGAGATGAACTCTTGGGCTGGTTCTTTAATCACCTCCCCCTGAGGGGGGAACAGCCTTACCAGGCCACAGAAGAAGACAATGCAGCCACTCCTGATGAGACCTAATAGTCTAGGGTGAGAAGGAAGGAAAAGAAGACCTCCCTTATCAGTGGACTTGGGGAGGAGCATGCATGCAGAGCGGGGAGGAAGGAAGGGATTGGGACGGGAAGAGAGAGGGAACCACAGGGGGGATACAAAGTGAATAAAGTGTAATTAATAAAGAATTAAAAAATACAAGGCATACTGTATTAGTACCATCTTAAAACATCTTTCAGTAGATCTGTAGCAAAGTAAAAGTAGAAGATAAACAAGAAAGAGGACTTGGGGTAAGATGATCAATCCTCACTTAGAAAGACAAATGGGATGGACTTTGAATGTAGGAGAAAACAAGTAACGGAACAGGAGCCTACCACAGAGGTCCTCTGAAAGATTTTCTCTAGCAGTGTATCAAAGCAGATATTAAGACTCATAACCAAACCTTTGGCAGAGTACAGGGAATCATATGAAAGAAGGGGGAGTTAGTAAGACCTGGAAATGATAGGAGCTCCACAAGGACCAAATATATCAGGGCACAGGGGTCTTTCATGAGACTGTTTCTCCAACCAAGGACCATGATTGGATATAACCTAGAACCCCTGTTCAGATATAGCCCATCGAAGCTCAGCATCCAAGTGGGTTCTCTAGTAAGGGGAACAGGGACTATTTCTGACAGGAACTCAATGGCGAGCTCTTTCACACACACACACACACACACACACACACACACACACACACACACACAC
>NW_026596095.1:19531914-19558979 GCF_907164565.1 Psammomys obesus | reverse complement strand
CACACACACACACACACACACACACACACACACACACACACACACACGAGGGAGGAGCAGCCTTGCTAGGCCACAGAAGGGGACATTTCAGCCAGTCCTGAAGAGACCTGATAAGCTAGGGTCAGATGGAAGAGGAAGAGGTCCTCCCCTATCAGTGGACTTGGAAAGGGGCAGGGAGGAGATGAGGGAGAGAGGGTGGGATTGGGAGGGAATGAGAGAGGGGGCTATGGCTGGGATACAAAATAAATAACCTGTGATTAACATAAAAAATAAATTAAAAAAAGAGCAGACTCTCCAGAACTGGCTGCCCCAGGAGCTGTTGGATTTCTTGATGCCTGCCCAGACCCTCTTCCACATCAGGCAGCCACACTGCCTTCTTTGGTGTCACTGAGCATGGCAGATGCTCATCGCCTGGAACTTTGACCTGTGCTATTTTTTCTTCTAGAACTGTAGTCTATCATTTTCCACCAAGATTCCACCCAATACATCTTTCATATCTTAATTTTAGGGCCACTTTCTCAAGAAAGTGTTCTCTGCTGGCTTTACAAAAAAAGTGCCGTCTTCTCTTCACATCCCCTAACCTTATTATTCTCTTTATAATTAACATCTAACATATGTATGTACATGATATGTAACATACTACATATATATTGTTGATTTTCTGTTTCTAGTCATTGAAATAAATGGAGAGAGATTTTTTTCTCTGTTTTATGCACTGATTGTGTAAAATTTGCTAGAAGATGAAGACAATAATGAATGAAGGATATAAATGTGCTCAGCTGGAAGTCTTTTGAAACCCTTGTTTCTGACTCAATCTGGCAGCCACTTGTCTTTTCTTGGCCACTAAGTAATTCTCATGTGAATATAGAGCATCTTCTGTGGGTTTTGAATATGGGAACTGGAAATCGTTTATTACTGAACAACTGAATGCCAATCATCTGCTGTGCAATGGCAGCTAATTACTTTTGTAGTGATACAAACCATTCTTAGACAACTAAATTGGATTTTCTTCCTCTCAAAAATCCATTCTCCCGCACACACACCCCCCTTCTTTCACCTTGCACCGTTGTTTTAGTTAGGGTTTCTTTTGCTGTGCTAAAACAACATGAGCAAAAGCAAGTCGGGGAAGAAAGGTTGCTTAGCCTACAACTCTCAAGTAGCCGTCCATCACAGAGGGAGGTCAGGGCAGGCACACACTCAGGGAAGGGACCTGGAGGTACAACTGATGCAGAGGCCATGGAGGAGACCCTCTTACTGGCTTGTTCCCCATGGTTTGCTCAGACTATCTTCTGATAGCACTCAGGATCAACAGCTCAGGGTGACACCATCCACACTGAGCTAAGCCCTTCCAGATCAATCATCAATCAAAAACACACACACACACACACACACACACACACACACACACACACACACAACAGATTGGCTTATCAATGGGCCAATCTGACGGGGACATTCTCTCAACTGAGGTCCCCTTTTCCAAAGCAGTTTTAGCTTCTGCCAATTTGAGAGAAAACTAGCCAGCCCAGCCAGCACAACCAGTGCTTTTAAAATAGATATATTTTGTGATATTTTTATAGAAGTTTTAAGCTATTTTAGGCAAACGTCCTAAAAAGTACTGCAGAGTAAGGATCCTCAAGAATTTAAAATATTCCATTGCTTTCAAGCAGTTTAGTTGCTTAAGTTCCATAGGTGTGCTGATTAACAAAATTCATTAACTTGACAAGATCTAGAATCACTTGGGGCAGGGAGAAGATGAGGGAGGGAGGGTGGGATTGGGAGGGAATAAGGGAGTGGGATACAGCTGGGATACAGAGTTAATAAAATGTAACTAATAATAAAAAAATAAAATAAAATTTAAAAAATAAATAAATGAGGCTGACCATGTGAAAAAAAAATCAGATCTTTTTAAGTTACTTTTGTAACTTTTAAACCAATAACTAGAAAAAAGGGGGGTAGGGGAGGAAGGAAAATAAGGTCCGTGCCTGTCAACAGCTGCTGGACATCAACAGCTATTTTGCTAAAGTGCCCAGAAAGCTGGCAATGCTGTCACCCCGTCCTGCAGAGAAAACTCCCTATGGTGAAAAGTGGCTTCTGCCCAGCAGCTCTGGTTAAAAATGGTTATTGCTGAGCAGACCAATTCTGACTGCTGAAAGAAAATTTTTCTTTCTGAGTGAAAAATGTTTTCTACGCTCCCCAAAACAATAATGTATATTACTCATATATTTTATCATGTGTTTTTTTTCCTGAGATAGAGCATGTTGATTTTCTGAAAGCCATGATCCATTTCAGTTTATTACTCAATGGTTATTTAAATTTCCGTTTGATGTTGTTTTGTATCTTTGTGGTACAAGTAACTTGACATTATGCATTTAAAATATATGTTTTGTACAAAAAAAAAAAAAAAGACGCAAATGTCCAAACATACCGTTGAGGGGTTACCTGGATGAAATTTGTTGATGAGGAAAGACGAACCCCCAAAGTGGGTGTCATCATGCCCTGGGCTTGAGTGCAATGCATACTCTGATCCTCGTTAGTGGCTGCAGCATGTCCAGTGACCTCAAGGTATTGTCATCTGGATTTCCCTGCCATGGTGGCTGATACCCTTACCGGTGGGGCAGGTTGCTTATGTCAGTGTATCTCATCACAGCAAAAGTAACTAGGATGATAGGAGTAACTTTGGAATAAAATAATGAGATTTTGTTTTAAAATTTTACTTTCTGCATCACATTGTTGAATCGTATCTAATGAGACTGGGTAGGGGGAAACAGTCAACTTCATATTAAAGTCTTCACAACTGAAGTATAAAGTTCTTGGGGAAATGTGTAGGTTAAATGAGAAGCATAGCGGAGACAGGTAGCAAGACTTGAGTGATATGTGTCACTTTTGTGGCTCATGGCACACTCCTATGGGGAATGATGAGCCTAATTTATACTTCCTTGGACTTTCCTCCGTCAAAATTTCTTTGGAGAAATTGGTATCCAGTATTTAGATTCCTACCCACGGAGCCATGACAGCTCAATGGCCTCCTTAAAGAGCCTTCAGAAAACTTGATTTTAGTCGGTAGTTGATTAGCTTGATGAAATGTGCTTCAGATGTTCATTCCTCATGATCATTTTCATTTTTCATGCCTTACGTATTTCTTCTTTCTTCATGATGTTCTATAAAAAATGTGTGAGGTCTAGGGTATTTGTGCATGTGCAGTCTGACATGCACAGCATTTGGCAAATAATTTGAGCCAACTTGGAGAGGTGAGTACTGGATAGACCTTATGGACAGAGGGTAAGCACATTGCAGAGAAATGTCCCTCACCGTACTCAATTAATTGTTGTTGGAAGCTGAGCAATGCCTGAGTACAGACCCAGTGGTCAGCTTGCTTGCTTTTAGCTACCATTTCTTCCACACACTCACAGTATTGTCCTGGCTTTTCCCTCACCAGCTCCTTCCTTATGCAAAGGGTGAGGCCCTGAAGCTAATCTGGGATCTTCAACCTGTTGTATTAAGGGTCATGGTTCTACTTCCACATCTGGTCCTCTTGTTTTCCATGGACTATTTCTCAGTAGCCACCCAAAGAGATGAAGGCAGAGTCTGTACTTCCAATGTTTGGATACAAGCACAAAGCGGAATGGTTTGTGGTTTAGAAGATATACTGTTTATTTGAGCTACTCTGACAGTGTAAAAGAAGAAAATAGACAAAATTTCTATTTATTTTCTGTAGCCGGGGTCATTTCCATTTTGTTACTCATTCATCTGGAAAGCACTTTAAGAAGATTTTGCCACTTCATGTGGTCTGGTGTCGTTTACTGCAGTTTGACGAGCTATGCTTGATGTTTATAGATTTAAGTTTCTTTCTTTCTTTTTAGGGACAGTATAATTCGTGTGTATCCAGACACTGTGGGAGGAGTCAGTTATGATTCTTATCAAGTGGCATAGCTTTGCCTCTTCAGCCACATATATGTCCCCATTTTCCATGTCCCTTTCACTTTCCTACACTTCTGCCAGGAAGCATCCATTTTTGAAGACTCAGACATAATACAGTTCTCTTTGAAGCCTTTGTTTTTCATCCTTATCTTTCCAGATGGAGACTACATCTTCAGGATAAATTAAGATGTATCTCTTAGTTCTAGCAGGTGGTGGACCTCTCTATCTTTCTTGTTACATGAATAACTCCATGAGCCATGATGTCCAGCAACATTTATCATTCATGTTTGAAATGAAATTGCCAAATTCATTTTAGGATCTTGGAAAATGTTGTTTAAATTAAAAAAAAATGGAACAAATAGACTTAATGCCTGTGGCATTCATGGAGCATTCGCTGCTTCAAATTGAGCCAGTTCTGTGAGTGCCGTTCTTTGACAGTCTCTGTTGCAAAATGTTTCCTTTCCTTTATGTTTCTTGTTAGGATGCCTATTAACATTCTCAATCACTGTTTTGCCATTTTTTATTTTCATATTTATTAATTCATTTTATGGGGATGGGACACAGATGGAATGAGTTGTTTATCTTCTTTCACCATGTTGCTCCCATGAACTAAAGTCTGTATGTTCATTAGGCTTGGTGACAAGTGTTTCCCCTTCTGAGCCATCTTACCAGCCCTAAAAGATCGGTTAGTTAATCCTTTCTATTTGTCTGGAGGTCTCCTGCCTCTGACCTTCTTCTAGAGTTAATAACTCTCTGGCTACTGATTTTTAATCTTAATGGTGGGTAAGGGCACTGCATAAGTCAGAAGTTACTGTAAGTACTTACGGGAGATCTTGACTCAGAGGCAATACATGATGAGTGTCTTTCAGAGCGCTGGTACCATTCCGATGTAGACAACAATGGAGATTTAATTTCTGGGCCCTAGCATTTAAGAAAATAAACATGCCCCCAAATTCTTTTCTTGCTCTAGGTCCTCATTTAATTCATTGTTGTTATTTAACCTTGGCCTATATATTGTTCCTGTCTTCATTGGAGTCCTTCTAATCACTTTCGTTTCTTTTCCTGTTTATTAAAAAAGACTCATACTCCAACCAAGGACTATTCATGGAGATAACCTAGAACCCCTGCACAGATGTAGCCCATGGCAGTTTAGTGTCCAAGTGGCTTACATAGTGATGGGAAGAGGGACTGCCTCTGACATAAACTGATTGGCCTGCTCTTTGATCACCTCCCCCTGAGGGGGGAGCAGCCTTACCAGGCCACAGAAGAAGACAATGCAGCCATTCCTGATGTGATCTGATAGACTAGGATCAGAAGGAAGGAGAGGAGGACCTCCCCTATCAGTGGACTTGGGGAGGAGCATGCATGCAGAAAGGGGAGGAGGGAGGGGCTTATGGGGGGATACAAAATGAATAAAGTGTAATTAATAATAATAATAAAAAAGAGGGAAAAAACAGCTTTTAAAATTGCTTACTTTTCTTCTGTGTGTGAGCATTTTGCCTGCATGTATGCACACTGCATACATGCCTGATGCTGAAGGAAGGCAGGGCAAGGCATTAGATTTTCTAGAACTGGAGTTATGGATGGTTGTAGATCACCATGTGCATGCTGGGAATTGAACCCAGGTCCTCTGAAAGCTCTCAAGGGCTGAGCTACCCTCTAGCTCTTGTTTTGCATCAGTTTTTAAAAATTATTTTCTCATTAAAAAACATGTTTCTCCCAATTTTACTGAAACATGTTCATACAGTCAATAGCTACATTACTTAATACATTTTGAGAGGTATGAGTTCAATCTAGGCAAGATGCTTACTTTCTCAATAGCTCTATTTTCTTTTTTTAATTTATTTTTATATAAATTACAGTTTATCCACTTTGTATCCCAGCTGTGGCCCCTCCCTCAGTACCTCCCTATCCCACCTTCCCTCCCTTTTCTCCTCCCATGCCACTGAGTCAGCCACTGAGCTGATGTCAGAGGCAGTGAGGATAGTAATAGTATGTGCAATACAGATTTGTTGTGAAAGCTTAATTGTTGAATATTTGTATAGGCTTCAAACACTGAATAGCTTATGGTAAGTACAATTGAGAGCTTATTAAATAACTCATCTCAGTCCTTCAAGGCAGTGATTAACCAAGATTGATGAGGAAGATCGTTTCTTGTTCCCCCCATCAGGAGTCTCAGCTAGAGTCACACAGATAGCCTCCAGGAGCCTACTTTGTCACAGGCCTCCAGCCAGACAAAGAGATGACCTCTTTCAGTTTTCCTTCTTCTTTTATTCATTCATTCATTCATTCATTTTGTTTTATTTTTAAAATATTAGTTACGGTTTATTAACTTTGTATCCTAGCTGTAGCCCGCTCCCTCGTTCCCTTCCAATCCCACCCTCCCTCCCTCATTTCCTCCCTCTTTTCCGAGCCCACAGATAGGGGAGGTCCTCTTCCCTTCCATCTAACCCTAGATTATCAGGTTTCTGGGCACAGGGGTCTTTTATGAGACTGTATCTTCAACCAAGGACTATGTATGGATATAACCTAGAACCCCTGCTCAGATGTAGCCCGTGGTAGCTCAGTATCCAAGTGGGTTCCCTAGTAAGGGGAACAGGGATTATTTCTGACATGAACTCAATGGCTGGCTCTTTGACTCCCCCCTCACCTGAGGTAGGAGCAGCCTTGCTAGGCCACAGAGGTGGACATTGCAGCCAGTCCTGAAGAAACCTGATAAGCTAGGGTCAGTTTTTCCTCTTATTCCCAGCCCTCTGATCTCCAACTCCCATTCCCTCCCTCCTCACTCTTGTTTCCCTCCCCATTCCATCTCCTGCCCAGTTCCCTGTGTTCTTGCATTTCTGCTGTCTATTCTATTCCCTTTCCTGAGTGACATTCCAAAATCTTTCCTTGGGCTCTCCTTGTTACTTAGCTTCTTTGGGTCTGTGGATTGTATTGTAGTTATCCTGTACTAGAGGCCTAATATCTGCTTATAAGTGAGTACATACCATGTGCCTCTTTCTGGTTCTGGATTGCCTCACTTAGGGTGATCTTTTCTAGTTCTATCCATTTACCTGCAAATTTCATGATTTCTTTGTTTTTAATAGCCTACAGGAAGTGCAGGAATAAAGAGGGAACAAAGATTGAGGCAATGTCCAACCGATAACTGGCCCAAACTGAGACCCACCCCACAATAGAGAGCCAGCCCCTGACAGTGTTAATGACACTCTTTTATGTTTGCAGACAGGAGCCTAACTTGACTGTCATCTGGGATGCTTCAGCCAGCAGGAGGTCATCAAGACAGATGCTGGGACTTGAAGCCAAGCATGGGGCAGAGCTCCAAGGGTCCTGTGGAAGTGTTGGAGGAAAGATGGAGGTTCATGGAAGGACAAGAACCTCACAATAAGACCAACAGAGGAAACTAAACAGACCCATGGGGGCTTACAGAGACTGAGACACCAATTAAGGAGCATGCATGGTCTGGACCTAGGCCTCTTGCACATATGTGATCAATGGACAATTTGGTTTTCATATGCATTGCCTGGTGAGTGGATGTGGGTGGTGCTGTTTCTAACATGGACTCGTTTTGCCTGCTTTTGGATCACTTCCCCCTGGCAGGGCTGCCTTGCTTGACCTCAAGAGATGAGGATGTGTTCAGTCCTGATGTGACTTAATGTGCTGGGGAAGGTTAATACAGAGGGAGGGGATTCCCCATTTTGGGGGGAAATGGAGAGGGGAGGTGGGAAGAAGGGGAAGGAGTTACTGGGAGGAGAGGAAGCAGGTGTACCCTTGGGATGTAAAGTATATAAATTTAAATAAAATAAATAAATTGAAAATAGAATTAATTGTATCTTATATCAAAATATCTTGAACTTGACTGTTTAATTATGAGCAAAAATTTCAAGAAATTGGGTCATTGAGATGCAATGAGTAAAGACTACCTTATTTCTATGCCTAGAGCTCACAAGGTGGCAGAATTTTCCTCTGACACTCTGTTATGTACATAGTGAGACACATGCCCACGCACACAGACACATACACACACATGGATGAATACACATGCATGCTCACAAGCACACACACATGCTAAAACTAATAAAAATAAAGTCTCCCAAGAAACTGCACTGTACCTTTTCAGTTAACTATTTATTATTATTTTTATATAGTATATTTTGATCATATTCTTCCTCCTCCCAAACTCCCCCCAGATTCTCCCCATCTTAGTACCCACTCAACTTGTGCCCAACTTTTGCCCAACTCAAACCTCAAAAACAAGGCAAATAAAATCCCACTAAGACAAAAATATATAAAAATAAAACAAAACAAAAGAAGTTCACATGAAGCTCTCGTTCTGTTTTGTGTTGGCCAACTATGACTAAGAAAGAGGGCTACTCTGAAGTGTGATTTATGAACCCAGGGACATGATTCCACTTGAGAAAACTGATTTTCTTTTTCCTAGAAGAAATCAGTTGCAACTCTCTTCTTGGTTAGAAGTGGGAACTTGTGTTCACATCCCCTTCCAGTGCTGGGGTTTTGTCTGCTTTGAATCTGTGCAGGCCTTTTGCATGCTGTCACATTCCCTGAGAGTTCATACGTCGATCAGTCCTGTGTGTCTGGAAGGCAGTGTTTCCTTGGAGTCATGTAACACCTCTTATAACCTTTCTGCTTCTTCCTCTGCATAGATTCCTGAGCCTAAACAAAGGGGTCTGATAAAGACATTTTCTATGGACGAGTGCTCCAAAGTCTGTCTTTGACTAGTTGTGGGTCTCTGAGTTAATTAACTGCTTCAAGACAAATCTTCTCTGATGTGTGCTGAGTTATGCATGGATCTCTGGGGACAGCAGTATGTCATTAGGAGTCATTTAATTGATATGTTTTTTTTTAATAGAATAATAGTAATCACCCCCCAGGCCATGGTCTATATAATTTCAGGTTTGTGGACACTTGAGCAGTGGCAGGTACAGGTTCTGCCTCATAGAGTGGGCTTTAGAACCCATCAAAAAGTGATTAGTAACATTTGTGCCAGTACTGTAACATTGTATCTTGGAGGTCACAGGGTTTGTAACTGGGTGATCTGATTATTTTCTATTTCAGTCGTCAAACTATCTCCCAGCACCATGAGGGCCAGTCAGCAGGGGTGAAGCTGCACACTGGGCACGAACTCAATTTCCTGATGTTTGAGGATGTAAGTTGTGTCTTCAGCAATAAGGTCTCACCATCAGGTTATGGAGACCAGTCGATAGTTTTCACTGTTGTGTTTGGGCAATTCTGTGGGACCCCTTTACCCAAAAAACTCACAAGATGTAATCCATTCTTGGCACTGGAGGCTACACTTGGTGACATAAAATGTCTAGTTGTCTCCTCCATGATATGGTGACTCCATTTAAGTTCCTTTTATATATGTATATTTTCAGAAGCTTCTACCATATTAGGCTTCCATGTGGCTTTTCGATAGGAGTTTAGTGTTAGTTGTCACTCCCTACATTCCCAATGATGCAGTCTAAAGTCGATTCTAATTTCTCATTTAGTCTAATTGCTTACCACATGCCTACACTTTCATAAATGCTTAATTTACTCGGAGAAGCATATTATGACATTACACACCCATAATAATGCTAAACATGGTGTATAGTTCTTACTGATAAATAACTGTCTAATAAAAGCTATTTATCTTTCTATGAACCCCTAATGGGTAGAATTTTCAAGATGTAGAGGCCACTGGAGAATGTGTTGAAGCTAAGAACAGAAGATGAATAGATGCTTTTTAAAACCTAGATTTTTCCAGGTTTACATAGGCTCAAAAACATTTCCACAAACTATGATAGAGATTTGGTAAGTAACCCAAATGCAACAAACATCATCCAAAAGGTAAAAGGATGTCGATGAAAGACTCTTTTGCTTGAAAATATTTTTCAGTATGTAATAACTTGGGTCTCCAATATATTAGGCAGAAATATATGGCTTTCTTAAGAGGAACTACCTTTCTCTCTCTCTCGCTCTCTCTCTCTCTCTAACACTACAGTTGCTTTGGTGAAAATGTTACTTTATGTGAACCGCCAGGTGACATGTCGCAAACTTTTGGGTACTGGCATCACAGCAGTAGGGGTTAAATCTCTATACAATGAAATATCAGGAGAATTTAAATTTTAAAAAAGTTTTTAAAAAAGGACTAAAAAGTTTTTTAGTTTTTAGGAATCAGCTTAGAAAATGAGGTAGGTCTTCAGGTAGGGATCCCAGGTTCACACCACCAGGTCCATACTTCCTTGTAGACAGCCCGAGGATCACCTGTCCCGTGCACCCGCAATTGTCCTTCCTTTCCAGACAGGGAACCTAGACTCACTTCACCACTTCCACTTGACCTGCGGCCTACCAGAGAATGTGTCCAGTGCCCACTTGCCAGCCCCTCTCTCCAGGTGTGGATCTCAAACTTAGTTACCAGCCGCTCCACTCCCACAGAGTGCCACTCTCTCCAGGTACAGATTCTGGACTGCCTGGCCATCACATGCCCTGCGCCTCCCAGCCTCTCACTCTCCAGGTAGAGGCCGCACAGACTCATGCCACTAACTAACTCCACCCACTCTGGCAGTTACTGGAGGATCACATGTCTCATGCTCCCTGGCCTGCTCTTCATCTTTTTGTAGGGACCCCAGACTCAAACTGTCAGTCCCATCAATGGCCGCGGCCTGCATGCTCTCCAGTTGCCCCTTTCCAGGCAGGGACCCACATTCACACCACCACTCTCCCTGCTCTTCTGCTTCTCCCATACGCCTGAGGATTGGCCATGAAGATTTCCTAATTCCACTGAAGGATTTCTCCTGGGCTTTGAAACTTCACCTAGCCCTAGCTGAACTGAGATCACTTCTGATATCTTATTCAAACATCAACATAGAATTACTCCAAGACTGAGCCCTAACCCCTTAAGTCTTTAACTTGAACGTTTTAGTGAACAGGAGTCATAGATCCAAACAGCCGCTCAACAAAGGAGACACAAAAAGTCCATACCATGATACTAGCGATGATCTAATTCCAGATGCTACGTCCCATAACAAGCACCTATAAGACATTCCCCACAAACACTAAAGAATACAGTCTTCTCAGCAGCCAAAGGATCTTTCTCAAAAATAGATCATATATCAGAACGCAAAACAAATGTCATTAAATATAGGAAAATTCAAACCACATCCTCCGTTTGACCTAACCACAAACAAATCTGGTTATCAACAATAGAAACTACAGAAATTCCATCGTGTGAATGTACCACAATCTTTTTATCCATTCTTCAGTTGAGGAATATCTGGGTTATTTCTAGTTTTTGGTTATTACGAATAAAACTGCTATGAACATAGCTGAGCAATAAAAAAAGGAAAAAATTATCAAATTAAATATGCAGTATATATATTCTGATTTGTAGCAAAATACATGCTTAATAATGTACAAATATTTCCAATTCGCATAAGTAATGCCATTTTGTCTATTTAAAAATATCTTAAAATTTATTATTTATTACAATTTACTCGCTTTGTATCCCTGCTGCAGCCCCCTCCCTCGTCTCCTCCCGTCCCCTGTCCGACCCTGCCTCCCTTCTCTCCCCCTATGCCCTTTCCCTAGTCCACTGATAGGGGAGGTCCTCCTCCCCTTCTGTCTGACCCTAGCCTATCAGGTCTCATCAGGACTGGCTGAAATGTCCTCCTCTGTGGCCTGGCAAGGCTTCGTCCTTGAATTATTTCAGATGATGCCTCTGGTTGGGATGGATTCATTCCTAGGAGATGATGCAGATACAGAGCCTGAAGTTCTCAAGCTAATTGAATATGACCAGTCCTGAATTCCAACCCCTGCCTACTGGTATAGCTGGCATAAATTATTGCTTTTGGATAAACACTATAATGCAATTTTCAGAACAGAAAAGACAGAAAGTGTGTTAATGATTTGAAAATGACCTTTTAAAATAAAGGCATTTTAACTTCTGGGATAAGGATACCTTTAAAGAAATGTGTTATAATCCAAGAAGAAATCTGTTATTCACCCTTTCAAGAAATAAAAATATTGATACTTAACAGAGATATAACTAGAATATCTGGATACTTTTAGGAATTGAAAGTATCTTATATATCTATGTGTGCCACTATAAAGTTGTGATTTACTTTGCCACATTATTATGTGTAATAAAAACTAAATTGGTCTCCTGGCTAGGTTTTGTTGTTGTTTTTTGTTTGTTCATTTTTTGTCAACTCAACACAATCCGAATGACTTGGGAAAACCAATTTAGTTTTTATTACATATAATAATAATATTGTGTATAAATATTAGCATTAATATGTTGTCTAGATTCTGTTTCTATCAATACAGAAAGGAAAAAATAACACTCTGAAGATGGAACAAATGTGAGTTGGTAATTGTTTAAGTCAATGAAAACTTATTGTATCTTACATACTCATATATGATTAACATTTCTAAGTTAAATATAACTTAATTTTTAATCTTAAAATAATTTATTTAAAATAAAATATACACAATTTCTTATGCATATATTTTTAGGCTTGCTTTTAGATTTTTGACAGAAGTATGCATGAAGTTGTCCAAGTCTGACCTTTAAAATTTTTTCATTTTTTTCACAATTTATTCATTTTATATCCCAGTTGAAGCCCTCTCCCTCAACTCCCCCCAATCCCACCCTCCCTCCTTCTTCCCCTTTCCCCTTACTCTGAAAGGGGGGGGTTCTCCACTTTTGCCATCTGCCTGTAACTTGTTAACTCTCATCAGGACTGCCTGGATCCTCTTCCTCTGTGGCCTAGCAAGGCCGCATCAACAGGGAAAATGATCAAAGAGCAGGCAACTTTGACTTTTAACTGCAACTTTTATAACTGTATGTACAATAATTTCATTGTGGACAGAGATTTGTATCTACTAATAATATATTGATAGATGGAGTATTGAATTTAGGAAGCTTTGAGCCCAAATCCTTTATAGTTTAGCTAGAGAAATCATTTCACAAACCCAAAAATTTTAGAAGTGAAATAGTAACAAAAATTTAAACGATATTGAAGACAAATTATATTTGAAGAAAATTATAGAAGAACTAAGACATTATGAACATTCTTAATAACAAAGTATAAGTTTTCCATTTCACCCAAAGGAAGCATGAAAGAATTGAAGTTTTACTGAGTAAATGGACTTGATTTAAAGGTAGAATGAATAAAAGTTACATTTTTTTTTTTAAAGATAAGGTTTCTCTGTGTAGCCCTGGCTGTCCTGAAACTCACTCTGTAGATCAGGCTGTCCTTGAATTCAGAGATTCACCTGCCTCTGGCTCTCAATTGCTGGGATTAAAGGCATGCACAACCACTGCCTGGCAAGAAATTACCTTTAAAATTAATCAAAAGAAAAGAATAAAAAAAGAAACAAAGAAGAGTGACAAGTGGATACCAAAAGCTAAAGTTTTAAGTGAATAAAATACAGTGTTGGAAATCATGGAATTTTAGTATAATGAAAGCTTACTTTTTGTCTTTTGGTTGTTTATTGGTTCCAGGACCCTTAGCAAATAACACAACACACAAATCTTCATGTTTCTAATATAAGATGGCCTCATGTTTTCACTAAACCTACGTGCATCTTCTCATATACTATACATTATTTCGGGATTATTCATAATACCTAATACAATTCAAAATGCCCCATGAGCAGCTATTATATTACATTGGTTAGGAAAAATAATAAGGAAAGAATGTTGTGCACATGCAGTGGAGATGCATATTTTTCAAATGTTTGATATCTGTGGTTGGTTGAGTCCATGGCTGCATAACTTTCAGATAAAGAAGGGCAAGTATATTTCATTCTGGAAGATAAATGGACAGATCACAGAATCTCAAGTTCCTTCTCTGGATATTAAAAAGTTAATAATTTTTCCAAGTACACAATATATCCAGATAAATACACAATAAAAAAATTTGAATACTAACATTTATTGAGACAAATACTAGCTACATAACGAATAAAATAAATAAAAGTTTTATACTAGTTTGTGAAAAGACAATAAAAGCCTTCATTGGGATGACAGGAGAGAAAGCAGAAACAAAGATCCAGGCTTTTGAAAATATTCATAGGTATTTCTAAGGCTTTAATCGAGATCATATGCGAAGAACTATGAAAATGGCCATTTCTGTCATTTCTAATGACATTCTCTGCCAATTCTAATGTAAAGTAGATGTACTTTATAAAAACTTCAAGAGGAATACATTTGGGAACTTTAAACAAGTCGAAGAGAGGGGGATTGGTGGTCAGGGATGAAAAGCACTTGTTTGCTTTTAGTTATTAACTAAAACAGTATTAGCAATATTTGTGAATGGGAAGAAAAGTTCAGCATCACACATGGCCAGTGAGACCTTCACTTGGCTGGATCTTTTATATACCTCCAGGATGATTTTATTTGGTTCTGTGTACACACTGTGTTTGCTATAAGAAAAGGAATCTGAGCAACCACAAACTGAATTTATGTTCTTATCCTGAGATACTAATTTTTTAATTTATTTTTTATTTATTACAATTTATTCACTTTGTATCCCAGCTGTAGCTCCTTCCCTCGTCCACTTCAAAACCTGCCCTCCTCCCTCTTCACCTCCCATGTTCATTTCCTAGTCCACTGATAGGGAGGTCCTCCTTCCCTTCCCTCTGACCCTAGCCTATCAGGTCTCATCAGGACTGGCTGTATTGTCTTCTTCTGTGGCCTGATAAGGCTGCCTCTACCTCAGGGGGAGGTGATCAAAGAGCCAGCCACTGAGTTCATGTTAGGGACAGCTCCTGTTCCCCTTACTAGAAAACCCACTTGGACACTAGGCTGCCATGGGCTATATCTGTGCAGGGGTTCTAGGTTATCGCCATGAATAGTCCTTGGTTGAAGTATCAGTCTCAGAAAAGACCCCTGTGCCCAGATATTTTGGTTCTGTTGCTCTCCTTGTGGAGCTCCTGTTCCCTCTGGGTCTTTCTATTTCCCCCTTTCTTCATAAGATACCCTGTACTCTGCCCAATGTTTGGCTAGGAGTCTCA
Organism: Psammomys obesus; assembly: GCF_907164565.1. Classification (NCBI taxonomy): domain Eukaryota; kingdom Metazoa; phylum Chordata; class Mammalia; order Rodentia; family Muridae; genus Psammomys; species Psammomys obesus. The sequence goes on along the minus strand of NW_026596095.1, from coordinate 19,544,039 downwards.
GCATCTGCTTTAATTCCCTGCTGGGTATTGTCTTTCAGAGGCCCTCTGTGGTAGGTTCCTGCCCTGTTCCCTGTTTTCTCCCTCTGCTAATGTCTATCCCATTTGTCTTTCTGAATGAGGATTGATCATCTTACCCAGGATTTGCCTTCTTGCTTAGCTCTTTTAGGTGTACAGATGTTAGTATGTTTATCCTATATTATATGTCTAATATCCACTTATAAGTGAGATATATGATGTGTGTCTTTCTGCTTCTGGGATATGTCACTCACGATGATACTTCTAGTTTCCTCCATTTGCCTACAAAGTTCATTATGTCCTGGTTTTTAATTTCTGAGTATTATTCCATTGTGTAAACGTACCGAAATTTCCATATCCATTCTCAGCTGAGGGACATCTGGATCAAAGACCTCAACATAAAACTGAGACACTATTTAAGAGAAGGACCTTAATATATTAACATTAGATTTTATTAAAGGTCTTGGTGAGGCAACACCGGTTCTGGCTCTGAAATCTCCACAGTTTATACAATGTGTGATAGGAAAGTTTTTCTGAGCCTGCCAGATAGGTGGGTGAAGCATCTTATGCAGCTCTTGAGCCTGAAACATCTCCATCTAGTGTGGAATGTCAGATTTCAGTCTGGATGAGTTTACTGAGGGATAATGAACCATAGTGTGTGGCTCTCAGGGTTTGGGCTGTTGTGTTCCCTTTAGGAAACAGCACATTCCCTACAGAATCATTTTGAACTTGGCCTGGTGTGACAGGGAGAAGAAAAGTCTTACTACCACATGATTGTGAAGCTTGTAAATACACTTAATAAATATTTGTTGACCCAAATGTTCATTCTTATATACAAATTATTGTATACATGTGGGCTTTTTGGCTGCATGTCTGACTATATACCACATGTGTGCCTGGTGCCCACAGAAGCAAGAAGAGAGAATTTGGCCCTCTGGAACTGGAGTTACAAAGGGCTTTTGAGCTGCCAGGTGGGTGGTGAGAATAAAGCCTTCAGCCTCTGGAGGAGCAGACAGTGCTTTTAGCCTTTGACCCATCTCTCCAGTCTCCCAAATATATACAGTTTCTTATAAGTAAATGCTGTCCTTTTTTCTTTTTTCATTTTATAGAACATAAATTTAAATGATTCACCCTTCACACTTAATTTTTAAAGCAATATTAGTGATGAAATATTTGAGAATATATATGTACTGATCTTATCATGATTTTGGAAAATAACTTGGAAAAGGTTCAAATCTATATAGGAATATTGGGAAGACTTAGGAAATAATGAGATTATATTTTTATATGTTTCATGTCTTGAATTTTAGGGAAGGGTATGTTATTGATATGTCTGGAAGAGTACTTAAATTTTTGATTAAGTCAGAATACAAAAGGTTTGGAAGATATAATTAAAGTCATAAGGAATAAATTATTTGGGGAAAGAGGAGAGATCTTGCAGGCTTCTTTGTCCTCATTCCACACCTTGGTGCTTTCCAGGATAGTAATGTTTTTTCTAGTCAAGTGAGTAAGGTCCATCAGAATGATGGGATTAGTGAGAGGATGGCTAAAGATAGACATTTGTTATAAGAAAGACTGAAATTGAAAGAACGCACACACTCACATACAAAGGCATTCTATTCCATCAATGGGGATTGAAGAAAGGGAGATACTGGGGTGAGAAGGGAGTGATCAACAACATTAACCTCGTAGATCAATTAGTACCTGTAGCATGTGAGAAAATATTCCAATTTTCAGGGGCAAACAAGCATTTGGAGAGGTTAAAGAAAAGGGAATAGAGAAGGGACCATATACATTGCAGGCGGTGAAGAGATAAGTGTAAGTAAGGAATAGATATAGAAGACCAGTTCCTCAAGAAAAGAAGAATATCTACTATTTTGATGATTCAGGAGAAAAGAAATTAATGCCATAGAGGGCACTCATTGAAGTTGGGGAAAATGGAAGTAGAAGTGGGAAGGAGAAAACAAACATTGAGACTGAAATGCCAGCTCGATGGCTAGCACTGGAGACTATTTAACATCGAAGGAGCAAAGTTTGGAGTATCTACAGCATATGAGTTCTGTTGTCTGCGCACAGCAACAGCAAGGTCCGTTGCTAAGAATGCAGGATGCACTGTATTTTGCATTTCTGAAATAAAATTAGTTGTGTTGTTGGGTTATTTTCTCGGAGCAGCCCAGAAAGCAACTGAGTTAAGAGTTTCAAGAGCAGGCTCAAAAATCAGCAGAAAGAATCAAGGAACTTAGAGGCATCTATTTGTAAACAGTCGTTTCTGAAAAGTAAAAAGCAGCTAGAAAAAAAAAAAAAGAAAAGTGGAAAGAAGTCAAGGAACTTACTGAAACCTGGCAAGTGAACCAATAGAGACACTGGAGAAGAAAGAGCAAGAAATGTCTAAAAAGATTATTTTAAAAAATAAATAATAGGTTTAAAAAAGTAAATAATTAAATATCAACTTTGGAAGTTGATATTCAATGTAGAACGCTCAACTAACTGGAAGTGGTTTAAATCCAAAGTAATATACACAGAGACAAATTATGATCAAACTGTTAGGACTCAAAGCCCAGCAAATCTCAGAAAACAGTAAGACAGAGTTACTCATCATGTCTGAGAAATTCCCAGTAAAACTGTCAGTGAGTTTTTCAGCAGAGATTTTTCAGAAGAGTTAGTGGGATGATATAAAGGCATGGACAGATGATATGAAAAATAGTATAATTTAAAATTTGGCTTATACCTGCCCTCTTCATTTCCTACAGGATTTAAAAGACAAATGTATAAAACAATTACAACTCTGCTAGTGAGCACAGAACATATAAAATGTAATTTTTCACATCAGTGGCATAAAGTGAGGGGATAATCCTGATTGAGGATATATAATATTGATCTGATGAAAAGTATAAAATATTGATGAAAGAAATCACCAAGGACAGAGTAACTTGGAAAGATATCTGTGCTCGTGGATTGGAAGAATTAAAATATTTAAGTATTCTCTGAGCAAGATGACTTATACATTAGAAAAAATTCTTGTCCAAATTCCAGTGCTGTTCTTGATAGATAGAGGGGAAAAATCTTAACATTCATATGAAATAACAAAAGACTGACAACCTACCGAAGTGATCTTGACCAAAGTAACAAATGCCAGAACATGAAAATCTGGGAGAAGGTATAAATCTGATTACCTGATTTACACATTTTAATTCTAATAATAATTTTAATGAGGGCTAGAAAAGATGAAGGATGAAATACGAAGAGTTGCCTAAAAGTCCAAAGCAAAAGGAAAAGAAATTCATCTTTGAAAACAAGAAGAAAAAACACTAAATGAATACTGTAGAGAAGAACACTAAAATAAAAGAAAGTTGAAAAGGGAGTACAGAAAGGAATAGGATGGGTGAATATAATTAAAGACCGAGGTCAAAAGACATTTCCAGATTCTTCTGTACACTTTGACCTACCTGGTACCTTTACCGCACTTGCATATGCGTGGTGAGAGCAACAAACGTCCATCCTCACGAATGTCAGGACTGTTAGCTCATAGCATCACCTGGCTTACTGTTTGCCTTGCATTTACACAATGAAAGTTTATATGTGGCCAACCCAAATCAATTTATTTATTATGATTATTTGACAATGTCAACAATCAGAAGTTTTTAACGTGCTCATTTATCTAGACTGTCCTCTCTCCAAACCACCAAAAATGATTTTTTTTTTCTACAAGAAGTCTATGTTGAAAACATTAGGTATTAGAGCAAGAAGTTTGTTAATTTTAGTTAGCTCATTTTTCTCAAACTTGATTACAAACTTGATTATTTCATATATTTTATAAATTTACAGTTTTTGCAGTCTATGATTTTTTGATTTACAATTTTATATTGATAAATAAATTATTTTTTGATAAATTAATCTCTTAAAAAATGTTCTGTTGGAAAAACACATATCCATCATATTTTTTAATATCTATAAGGAAAGGGAAAATTAAATATCTATTTGGTAACAAGAAAAAAATCAAGGTTTTCTAAGTTTTTGAAATCTTCCAGCTTGATAAAACGCTAATTGTGTTTATTTATTTTCCTTGAATAATCCTCAGAATAAGTTTAGGATCAGGAATTGCCACACCTGTTTTCAATCTCAGCACTCAGAGGCTAAGACAAGAAGATCTCTGTAAGTTCAAGGCCAGCCAAGGGTACGTTTTCAGGTATTGTTTAAAAAAAAAAGTTTAAAACATCATTATATCTCAGATATGATAATTTTTTAAATAATCTTAGGTATGAGTGAGCTCATCTATACTCTTCAGTAACTTTTCTCCAATGAGACATGCTTCCTAGGTGAGGGATTTCTTAACAAGCACTCTTCCTTGTTTTCTAACTTGATAATTTTTCTCCCCACTATACGACTGTCTTCATAACGACAGCCTATTCAGTGCATATTACCAGTCACTATCATTGTTCAATCGAAATGACAATGGTGGTGGGAACTGCTTTCAGAAACAGCAAAAGAAACCAGACCCTTAAGATCCCTCTCTGCTTCCTTTGCGGTGTCCATACTCAGCGCCAACACTGGTTTATTTCCAGGATACGGTGTATGTGAATACTGTGCAATAAGCTTGTACAGAACAGATTGAAAAGTTAAGAAATGGCAGCATTTTTTCCCCCAAACTCAAGAGTTTCAGGGCTGTGCCAGGTCAACTTAGTTCATAAACAACTGCATTCAAAACTGATTTCTCATTCATTCAAAACTGATTTCTCGTTCTAGAATTTGAAGATTGGTTGAAGTGATGGCAAGAATGCTTTGACAGTGGTGAATCTGGAGTTGGCCGTGGGGGAGGAGTAGATGAAGAGAGATTTTCCAACAGCTTGTAAAGGGATCATTAGGAAAAGCACACTTGACTTTTGACTAAATGTAGCTGAGATTTCATATGCGAGAGAAAGACGCTAGGATACCGCCACAAGTTTTAGAAGTAACTTTAAAAATCAAGAGTCTCACGCAAGGAGGCAGAAGCAGGTGGATCACTACGGGCCACTAAGTCCAGATAATGTGTGACAGGGTCAACGTCCTTTTACTGAGGCTCTGAGAGCGGCTGCGTAACGTTGAACGTAAAGCCTCATTTGCAGAGAAGGTCTCAGGATGTGAGCAATAGCAGCACCATGGAATATCCATCAAGAAAAGCTGGAGACATGGAATAGAGCCAGTCTAAGAAAACCATGTGTGTGGTGTAGACGGTAGACCTAGAAGAAGGGTAGGTCTCCCCAAGTCCTTGGAACTAGATGATGCTGTATGGGCTAGATTCTGAGCTTGGAGCTAGAGGACTTCATGCTTGATCTTCCGTGGTTTGTTCTTGCTTCGGGCTATTTATTATGTCTCCATTCTTCCAGTTTGGAATGGAATGCATATTCTGCACAACTAAAATATATAGTTGGTTTTTATTTGATAAGAACTCAGTTAAGACGTTGCCTTGAGTCTCAGATTAGACAGTCTTTGGACTTTTAAAGTGTTGCCATTGTTAAGGACCAGGATGACTTTTTAAGTTGAACTAAACAAACATTGCATTATGAGTTCCACCCCAGGACAAGGGGTGGACTATTATGATTCAAAATGATGCTTTGGGGTGTCAAATTGACAAGAAGCAGTGTTGGAATGGCTAATCTTGTCAGTGTGATGGGATTTAGGATCACCATGGCAACAAATCTGTAGTGTGTCTGTGAAAGATCATTTTGATAGGTTAATATGAGTGATAGCATTCCATGGACGGGGCCTCAAATTCAAGAAATAGGAGACAGCATGCTGAAAACAGTCTCTCATCACTGTCTGCTTCCTCTCTGTACCATGCCCCCCAGTTGCCTCCTGTTCCTGCCACCTCGACTTCCTTGACATCATGGGCTGCATGTTCTCAAACTGTAAACCAAAACAAATCCTTCCTTTCTTCCTTCCTCCCTCCCATCCTTCCTCCCTCCCTCCCTCCTTTCCTCCCTCCCTCTTTCCTTCCCTCCTTCCATCCCTTTCTTCCTTCTTTCCTTCCTATTTGGTCACAGCAATGAAACAAGTAGAAAATACATCATTTCCTCCTTTGAAATGGAGGCCCTCACTGCCATCTAGAGCTGAGTGGGATCACTGACTATGGCACTAGGAGCATCCTTCCTTGGCCTATCTGGGGATGTTGGGAGTGCATTGGGAGTTATATCTAGATGTAAGGAGGAAACACATCCCTTGACTGGCATCTGGATGGAACATGGAGCAGAAGGAAAAGCTTGAGTTATTAGCCTAGCAAACCAAAGCCAGAGCAGAGGACATTTTTATTCACCTACTGGGCTCTACTCAAGCCCTCAAACTATTAACTAGTCTATATTTTTCAACAGTACAGATGTTTTTAAAAATTCCTTACATTCATACATACTGAAGAGGATACCCATTAACTGGACTAGTCTCCTAGCAGAGGGAGGGGAACACCAACTCACCCGCAAAAATTTTGACCTAAAATTTACCCTACCTACAAGTTGTGCAGGGATAAAGATAGAACAGACAGAGCAGAGATTGAGGGAATGCTCAACCAATGCCTGGCCCAACCAAAGACCCACCTTATTAGAGAGTGCCAACCCCTGACACTGTGAATTATACTCTGCTCAACTTGCAGACAGGAGCCTGACAGAGCGGTGCTCTGAGAGGTGTTATCCAGCAGCGCCTCAAAACAGATGAAGAGACTCATTGCCAAACATTGGATGATGCTTAGGGATTCTTGTGGGAGGAAAGAGAAAAGGACCTGGAGGTGACCGGGAGCTCCACAAGAAGACCAACAGAGCCAACTTAGGGCACAGAGGGGCTTGCTGAGACTGAAGCATCAACCAAGGACCATGCATAAATTGGATTGAGGGCACCTACAAAGATGTAGCAGATGGACAGATTTGACTGCAAGTGGGTCTTCTAGTAAGGGAAACTAGTATGGAGACTGCACAGGAGAAGGACTCACATGCCAACTCTTTGATCGCTTGCATGGAAAAGAGAGCTCCCCCTTTTCTCAGAAAAAGAGAGGGGGAAGGAATCAGAGGGGAGGAGGGATGGAGCTACCACAAGGATGTAAAGTACATAAAAATATAAAAAGATTGAAAAAAAAGAAAAAATTCTTACATTTTAAATCAATGTTTAAAGGATGTTTAAAACATTTCTAACTCTTGTTTAGTCATTATGCTTAATACTATAAATGAATATTCTGTGCATGTCTTTTGTATATTTATATTATATTATATTATATTATATTATATTATATTATATTATTATATTATATTATATTATATTATATTATATTATATTATATTATATTATATTATATTATATTATATTATATTATATTATATTATTTATATTAATTATATTAATTATATTAATTATATTATATTATATTATATTATATCATATCATATCATATCATATCATATCATATCATATCATATCATATGTCTTTGTATATTATTATGCTTAATACTATACATGAATATTCTGTGCATGTCTTTTGTGTATACAATTCCATGTGTGTCTAAAGTAGAATTTCTATTTGGGTACTAGAAAGGATTTACAGCTGTCTTCAAAAACAATGTAGCTGAACATAAAAATCAAAGAAACAAAACCATTTGCAATATCTAGAAAAAATATAAAATACCTAGGAATACCTTTACCAAGATACACCAGTTAGTTAGTTACTGCATGTGTACAGATGCTGACGATTCCTCTTTCCATTTGCAAACAAGGTTTCATTTGAACTCTAGGGATAGAGTTAAAGAACTAATGAAAGATTATACATGAATGGTAAAAGCAAAACTCAGTTTTTCTGTTTCTCAATATCTTTGCATTCTGTCTTCTATGTGACAAGATTACAGACATTTCAAATTCCCTTGGGAAGTACCAACGTTGGATTTAGGTTCATTAAATGTAACAACATACTGCTTCAAATAGAACATTATGAATATATTTTTGTTAAACACATAGAAGCATTCAGGCAAATCTAAGCTTCTCTTTGACTTCCTTGATCATGTATTCTCCAAAATAATAGCTTCAACAGCAGATCAACAAATTCTTGCCATTCTTTTGGTTTATTAGTGTTCTGGGCATGAGTTAGGTCTTACCCAGGGCACTCTAGGGCATTCTGGAGTCTGGTTCTAGTTAGTGGTATAATAATAAGGGACGAAGGCATGAGAAAAACTATTAACTAACTCTTAAAAGAGAGCTTTCACAGGCACGGAAATAGCCACTTATTTTAAGCCAAGAAAGAAGGGCAACTTCCAAAAAAATGAAAAGAACTTCTTCCTTAGGCAATGGCAGCCATCAGCTTTACAAGGCAGGGCTTAGTGACTCACTCATTCCGTTTTTATTTCCTTTTTTAAGTAACCAAACTTCTTTTCTTTGTGATCATTGTCTTACGGACACAAACAAAAACCAGTTAGGTTGTGCATTGCTAAATTACAGAATCGTTTTAATTCCTGCCTCTTTGTGAGTATTAGTTTCTTCTTTAAAGTGGTAATTTGGAGCCGTTAGCTTGTCATTATTCTGCCATGTCCAGGAAATTGCCACCCTAAAACAGGGTACTGTAAGTCTTTACAGCCTTCAAATATTTTATAATGCCAGAAACTTTTTCTTCCTGAAGATTACTCTCAAGAAGTCATCGTCTTACGTGATAAGTGCATCCTTAGTTGTTCTGTCATAGGAATTTCTAGTTGTTTATCCTGGAATCAGAGACACATACACCCACAAACACACATGTGAGACATTATTTCTTATTCAGTTCACATTATACTTTCAAACACCTTATCATTCTCTAGCTATCAATTATCTATTCTCATTTTTATACCAATTCCTATGCTAGTTGAGGCCTTCGTAAGCAAATGAGATTATTTTTTAGTTTTGTGCTTACTTAAGCAGTGGACAATGTTGTTCAAAACATAAAGAAGTTATAGAAGAAATATGAGGACCTCACAGGAGAGAAATAAGCTTGGAACTGGTGAAGGGAATGTGGGAGCCTTAAAACAGAAATGCAGGTAGGAACTACAATAGCACTGTCTGTCCTTGAGTGAGCAACACACCTTCCAGAGGACAAAATCTGACTGTGAAAGGGTCTAAGGTGAATGGAGAAATGGAGGCTTGACAACAAAAACTGGAAATAAGCTAAAATCTTTGGAAAACAAATCTAATACTTGGTTTCATATCTATAACTACATTTAAATGTAGTTGACACTTGGTAATTGATAATTGTCATAATTAATGTAGTTTGGTTCCTTTTGGTTGTTTTATGCTCTGAAGTTTATTTAGATGACAAAAGCCTGTGGAATAAGCAGGGAAGTTGGGAGAAGCACTTATTTCATGCAACAAAATATTTCAGAGGAATCTGGTTAAATTACTTCACATCCTTTTTATTCCTTGCATATAGTGTTTAGAGCTCTAAACTTTTTAAAGGCTCTTTTTATTTATTTATTTTTTATTCCTCCATTAGCCAAGACAATAAAAAAAATTAACCAAATTTAAGTTTATATTTAGGAGAAAATTAAGAACCAAAACTTTAGTTGTATTGGGGTTTATATTATGTTATGATTTTAGATATGAAACTAACCTTTTTACCACAGAAGGGGAAACTATTTAAAACTTTTTGTTATACAACATTGAGGCACAAAACACAGAGAAAAGAACACAGTGAATAACACTTTATGGTTTCTTAGCTTCAATAGCAGTAAAAACCCCTTACATTTTAATCCATGTTCCTTGTCAGTAAAGATGTAAAAGACATATTCAGGCTTGTTTTTGACAGAACAGAGAGGACAGTCTCAGAGAATACAAGCTCATGATGTAGAGGGAGACAGAATATTAGATTTATCTCCTAATACACACTGGGAATAAAAATCCAAGCATCAATAAAGATTAGTACCGATTAATAATACATAGTATTAGTCATTTTTCATTCCTGTCACAAAACATTGCAGCAAATGCATTTTGAGGAAAGCTTGTTTAGGTCTACATGTTTGAGAGGCTTCAGTTCATGGCCGCTTGCTGCCTGGGCAATCGTAATGAAAGTTACATGAAGACACAGACATGCTTTTTCTTGGAAGCTTGGGAACAAGAGAGAAGAGAAAGGAGAATGGGGGATGGAGGAAAGGAGAGAGAGACAGAGAGGCAGGCAGACAGACAGACAGAGAGACAGAGAAAAAATTAAAGATACTCTTCAAAGGCACACCCAGTAACCCACTTGCTCCATGAAGCCCTGTCTCTTACTAACGCATTCAGCTCAGAATCCATCAACTCATTCATCCTTTGTTGAAGTTAAGTACATTCATGATCCACCCTTACCACAGTACCTTCACTAGCTGGGGACAAACTTTCAACTTTTGTGGGGACACTTCATATTTAAACTATAAAATGCATAGGAAGCATTTAGTGTTTCATTAGTATCCACTTGATCTCCCAATTAACTGGTATAAAATAACTGCAGAGGAGAATATGAACATGGACAGCAGTGTAGAGAAGGTAAAACTTCATAGGAAAATTATCCGTACGACACAGGAATGTGGAAGACAAGATAGTAGTTAAATCTTAGACTTTATCTCATTCATTTTCACGTTTTATAAGCAGTTTAATTATTTTGAACAAGTTGAGTATTTAGTAAAATCAGTTGCTTTTTTATATTATCAACAACTGTTTTTAATTGAAGTTTGAAAATACTTTTTAAAATAGACTGCTATTTTTTATTGTGTATGAGTACTGTATCACTTCTATCTATCTCTGTCACCTGTTTACCTATCAATCTATCATTATCTATCTATACATCTATCATCTATCAATCTATTTATCATCTATCATTATCTATCCTCTATCTTCATCATCATCTATCTGTCATCTATTATTGATCTATCTTCATCATCATTATTGCCTATCCCATATCTCTCATCATCTACTATCTGTCTGCCTATCTATCTACCTGCAAACCTACTATCTATCACATTTCTACTCATTTATCTGGCATCTGAAAAATGGCTTCTCAGAGACTGCATAATTGAATTAAAATGAGCCCACATTTTTGTATGGAGTTTTCCTTTCAGGAATTCCAGGAAGAGGCCAAGAAACAAGACAAAAACTGGCTGATCAGAAGACAAAATCCAGAAGAGATTAACTTAAGTTCATGGTGCTGGGGAGACCAGAATTGAAATAAGTCTGCCAAGGTACCCAAGCCTTGGAGCAGTGGCAGTCTTCCTTTAATACAACTCTCAGTAATGTTTTTAATTAATTTATTTACTTATTATTTTATTTCTAATAATTACAGTTTATCCCCCCTGTAGCTCCCTCCCTCTTCCCCTCTCAATCCCACCTTCCCTTCTCCTTCTCCACACATGCCCCTCCTCCCAGTCCACTGATAGGGGAGGTCTTCCTCTCCTTCTGATCCTAGTCTATCAGGTCTCATCAGGATTGGCTGCAGTGTCTTCCTCTGTGGCCTGGTAAGGCTGCTCCCCCCTCAGGGGGAGGTGATCAGTTCATAAGCAGACCAATCAGTTCATGTCAGAGACAGTCCCTGTCCCCATTACTATGGAACCCACTTGGACCTGTGTTGCCATGGACTACTCTGTGCAGGGGTTCTAGGTTATCTCCATGCATGGTCCTTGGTTGGAATATCAGTCTCAGAAAATACCCTGTGCCCAGATTTTTAGGTTCTGCTGCTCTCCTTGTGGAGCTCCTGTCCCCTCCAGGTCTGTCTTACTATTTCCTCCTTCTTTCATAAGATTCCCTAAGATGCTCAATCCCCATTCAGAAAGGCAAAGAGGATGGACATCAGAAGAGGGAGAAAACAGGGAACAGGACAGGAGCTTACCACAGAGCGCCTCTGAAAGGCTCTACTCTGCAGGGTATCAAAGCAGATGCTGAGACTTATAACCAAACTTTGGGCAGAGTGCAGGGAATCTTATGAAAGAAGGAGGAGATAGTCAGTACTGGTTTTTACATGAAGAAGGAGGAAGATGAGGAGGAGGAGGGAGAAGGAAGAAGAAAGAGGAGGAGGGAGAAGAAAGAAGAAGGAGAAGGAGAAGGAGAAGGAGAAGAAGAAGAAGAAGAAGAAGAAGAAGAAGAAGAAGAAGAAGAAGAAGAAGAAGAAGAAGAAG
>NW_026596095.1:19435842-19531904 GCF_907164565.1 Psammomys obesus | reverse complement strand
AGAAGAAGAAGAAGAAGAAGAAGAAGAAGAAGAAGAAGAAGAAGAAGGTGGTGATGACAGTAACTAAGAAGCCAACCTAAATTCTTTTGAGCTGTACCATAATCTTGAAAAACTCTAAGTTAGGATCATTTCAAAGCAAATGACATAATTCTTTTATTCGCAAACTTTCAAGACTTTAATTCTTTTGGTTATGTACCCAAAAATGAAATTGATGGCACATGTGATGGATCCCTTTATTATCTACATTTCAAAGAAATGTCCATATAGTTTTGCAAAGCAGCTGTACAAATTACCTTCCCACCAGTAGGGTGCAAGGGTTCATTTTCTCCACAGTGCTGCCAACACTTGTTATCATTTGTCACTTAATTGCAGTGTAATTGGTGTGAGGTGATTTCAATTTGTATTTTCCTGATGACTATAAGATGACTGGGATTTTTTTAATTGCTGAATAGTATTCTATTGTGTAAATATACCACAATTTCTGTATCTATTCTTCAGTTGATGGACATCTAGGTTGTTGCCAGATTCTGGCTATTGTGAATAAAGCTGCTATGAACATGGTTGAGCAAATGTCCTTGTCATGAAATTTGCAGGCAAATGCAAATGGATGGAACTAGAAAAGATCATTCTGAGTGAAGTAACCCAGAAGCAGAAAGACATATGTGGTATGTACTCACTTATAAGTGGATATTAACCATATAATATGGGATAAACATACTAAAATCTATAGTCCTAAAGAAACTAAACAACAAGGAGGATCCTAGGGAAGATGCTTAATCCTCACTCAGAAGGGCAAGCAAGATAGATATTAGAAGTAGAAGACAGGACAGGAGCCTTCCACAGGGAGCCTCTGAAAGACTCTACCCATCAGGGTATCAAAGCAGAGATGCTGAGGTTCTTTAGCAGAATGCAGGGAATCTTATAGAAGAAGGGGAAGATAGAAAGACCTGGAGGGGACAGAAGCTACACAAGGAGACCAACAGAGCCAAAAAACCTGAGCCCAGGGGGGCCTGCAGAGACTGATACTCCAGCCAAAGACCATGCATGGAGAGGACCTAAAATCCCTGCTCAGAGGAAGCCCATAGGCTGCTCAGTTTCCTACTGGGTTCCCTAGCAAGGAGAGCAGGGGCTGTTCCTGACATGAACTCAGTGGCTGGCTCTTTTTTTTTTTTTTTAATTTTTTTAACTTTTATTAATTACATTTTATTCACTTTGTATCTTCCCATAAATCCCTCCCTTCTCCTCTCCTAATACCACCTTTCCTCTCCCTTCTTCACACATGTCCCTCCCTAAGGCCACTGATAGGGGAGGTCCCCCTCTTCTTCCTTCTGATCTTAATCTATCAAATGTCATCAGGAGTGGTTGCATTGTCATCTTCTGTGGCCTGGTAAGGCTGCTCCCCCCTCAGGGGGAGGTGATCAAAGAGCAGCCAATCAGATTATGTCAGAGGCAGTCCCTGTTCCTATTACTATGGAACCCACTTGGACACTAAACTGCCACGGACTACATCTGTGCAGGGGTTCTAGGATATCTCCATGCATGGTACTTGGTTGGAGTATGAGTCTCTGGGAAGACCCTTGTGTTCAAATTTTCTGGTTCTGTTGCTCTCCTTGTGGGGTTCCTGTTCTCTCCAGATCTTACTATTTACCACTTCTTACATAAGATTCCATGCACTCTGCCCAAAGGTTGCCCATAAGTCTTAGCATCTGCTTTGATAGTCTGCAGGGCAGAGCCTTTCAGAGGCCCTCTGTGTCAGGTTCCTAACTTGTTTCGTGTTTTGTTCTTCTTCTGATGTCCATCCTCTTTGCCTTTTAGGATGGGGATTGAGCATTTTAGTCAGTCCTCCCTCTTGATTAGTTTCTTTAGATGTACAGATTTTAGTAGGTTTATCCTATATTATATGTCTATATGAGTGAGTATAAACTGTGTGTGTCTTTCTGCTTCTGGGACAGCTCACTCAGGATGATCCTTTCCAATTCCCATCACTTACCTGCAAATTTCATGATTTCCTTATTTTTCATTGATGAGTAATATTCTATTGTGTAGATGTACCATAATTTCTGTATCCATTCCTCAGTTGAGGGGCATCTGTGTTGTTTCCAGCTTCTGGCTATTACAAATAAAGCTGCTAGAAACATGGTTAAGCAAATGCCCTTATTGTGTACTTCAGCCTCTTAACCACCCCCTGGAGGGGGGAAGCAGCCTTGCTAGGCCACAAAGAAGATGATGCAGTGAGCTCTGATGAGACCTGTTAGGCTAGGGTCAGATAGAAGGGAAGGAGGTCTTCCCTTATCAGTGGACTATGAGAGAGGCATATGGGGAGAAGGGGGAGGGGTAGGACTGGGAGGAGTCGAGGGAGGGGGCTTGAGCCGGGATACAAAGTGAATAATTTGTAACAAAAACTAATTATTTATTACAATTGTTTTGGGAGAAATATTTTTAAGATGGTTTATAAAGACATTTGTTTACTTGCTATTGATTCATGGAAGTACCTTTTGTATTTTGGAGATAACTCCATCTTAGATGTAGACCTTGGAAGTGTTTTTCAGTCTGGGGTTTCCTTTACATTTCCTTTGCTGTGTAAAAGTTTATTACTTTGAAAATATGACATTGAAATTTTGGTTAGTATTTTGCTGAATCTACTAATTGTGTTGGTGTAGACTCTATAACATTATTTAGTTTTCCAATGCTCAAATATGAGATGTTTCTCAATTTATTTCTGTCATTTGAATTTTTGATAATCCATGACTGACAATCTATATTTACTTCAGTGTTCTTAAATTTCTAATTAGCTTGGTTTTAGATATTGTTTTTAATAGAATCATTTATTAAAGTCTACCTTAAAAAGCTGCATAGGAAAAGAAGAGGAAGGGAGGGTAGAATTGGAAAGGGGGGGGGCTACAGCTGGGATACAAAGTGAATAAACTATAATTAATATAAAAAATAAAAATTAAAAAGTTGTTTTGTTAGTTCAAGGAAACACAATGTTTTAAGTTTTTAATTTATAAGCTACAACACTGCTGAACTTGCCAGTTATAACAGCGCTTTATGAGACATCTATGTTTAGGTCACATTACCAAACACAAATAATTTCATTCTTTTTTATTATTTTTCTTTCCTACTAATCCTTGCCAGCATTTCTAGCATCATGTTTGTAAACTGGCAAGAAGAATACGTCCTTGACTTCTGTTCTAGTTTGATTTCTATTGCTTCGATACCCACCACAACCCAAAGCAAGTTTGGAAGGAAGGAATTTATTTGGCTCACATATGCACATCATAGTCTACCATTGAAGGAGGGCCAGGCAGGCATTCAAACACAAGCAGAAGTAGAAACCATAAAGGAGCCTGCTTACTGGCTTCTTTCCATGATCTCTTTCGGCTACCTTTTCTTTCCTTCCCAGGACCATCTTCCCTCTGCTCATCTATAATTAATCAAGAAAATGTCACACAGACTTGCCTACACACCAATATGATGAAGGCATTTTCTCAGATGAGGTTCCCTCTACCCGGATGACTTCAGCTTGTGTCAAGTTGACAAAAACTAACCAGTACACACATATCCTTATCTTAAAGGAGATTCTTTCAGTTATTTTCCATTGAGTATGATGATAACTGTGAGTTTGTCACAGATAGCCTTCATTGCACTGAAATACTTTCTTGTATATTACTTTGTACAGAGGTTTTATTTTATTTTATTTTATTTTATTTTATTTTATCATGAACAAATGCTTCATTTTGCCAAATGTTTTTTTTTAATTCATTATTTAACCACTTTACAGCCTGATCCCAGTTCCCTTCCCCCTCTTCTCCCAGTCCTACCCTCAGACATCCCCCCTTCTCCCTCTCAGAGAAAGGGAGGCCCCCCAAGGGGTATCAACCCACCCTGGCACCTCAAGTCGCAGCATGACTAAGTGTACCCTCTCTCATGGGGCCTGACTAAGAAGCCCAGCTGGGAGAAAGGGATTCAAAGGCAGATAACAGAGTGAGCAACAGTGCCTGCTCCCATTTTTAGGGGCCACATGTTGAGCGCACTGCATACCTGCTACATATCTGTAGGTGTCCTAGGCTCAATCCATGCATGCTCTTGTTCAGCTCCGTGACTCCCCATGTACCCAAGTAAGTTTACTCTATAGGTCTTCTTGTGGTGTCCTTGACCCCTCTGGATACCTCAATACTTCTCCCCACTCTTCCACAAAACTCCCAAGCTTGGTCTACTGTTTGGCTGTGGGTCTCAGGATCTGTTTCTATCAGCTTTTGGATGAAGCCTCTCAGAAGACAGTTTTATGCTAGGCACCTGTCTGCAAACAGCAGAATATCACTAATAGTGTCAGGGGGTGGCTCTCTCCCATGGAGTAGGTCTCAATTTGGGCCAGTCATTGGTTGAACATTCCCTCAATCTCTGTCAAATGTTTTCTCAGCATATTTTTATATCATCATGTGGTCATTATTATTATTATTTTATTCCTATGGTATATCAGATTACAGATTTAATGTTAAACCATCCTTGCAACTCAGGGTGAGTACCACATTTTCATCTACTGTTGAATTTGGTTTGTTACAACTTTATTTTTTTTAATTGCTTTCTTTTTATTCACTTTACACTATGGTTGTAGCCCCATCCCTTCTCTCCTCCCAGTCTCACTCTCCCTCCCGACTCCCTCCAACCTATTTCTCAGAAAATGTGAACTCCCTTTTTCATACAGCCCAGCTCATCAAGTTGCATCAGGACTAAGCATGTCCTCTTCCCCTGTGGCCTGGTAAGGCAGTTCCACCAGGGCAAGTGATCAAAAAGCTGGCAAGGGAGTCCTTCTCCTATACAGTCCCCACTTCCCTTACTTGAAGACCCACTTCAAGCAAAATTTGTCCATCTGCTAACTCTTTGTAGGAAGCCTCAGTACAATTCATGTATGGTCCTTGGTTGATGCTTCAGTCTCAGCAAGACCCTCTGGGCCCTGGTTAGTTGGTTCTGTTGATCTTCTTATAGAGCTCTTGATACCTCCAGGTCCTTTTCTCATTCCTCCCACTTTTCCACAAGACTCCCTAAACATTATCCAATGTTTGGCTATAAGTCTCAGTATCTGTTTTGAGGCACTGTTGGGTAGAGTTTCTCAAAGGACAACTCTGTCAGGCTCCTATCTGCAAATTTAGCAGAGTATTGTTCATAGTGTTAGGGGTTGGCACTCTCCCATACGGTAGGTCTTTGGTTGGACCAGGCAGGGTAAATTCAGGGTTGAAGTTTTTGTGGGTGGGTTGGAAAAACACTTAATTTATTAGAAGAGAAAGTGGGTAGGTTCTCTAAGCCATTGGCACAGGACACAAATTCCTGAACAAAACACCAATAGCTCAGGCTCTAAGATGAACAATCAATAAATGGGACCTCATGAAACTGAAAAGCTTCTGTAAGGCAAAAGCCACTGACAATAAAACAAAATGGCAGTCTGCAGATTGGGAAAGGACCTTCACCACTCCTTAATCTGACAAAGGGCTAATATGTAATGAACTCAAGAAATCAAACACCAATAAACAAAGTAATCCAATTAAAAAATGGGACACAGAACTAACTAGAGAATTCTCAACACAGGGATCTCGAATGGTGGAGAAGCACTTAATGAAATGCTCAACTTCCTTAGTCATCAGGAAAATGCAAATCAAAATGACTCTGAGATTCCATCTCACACCAGTCACAATTGCTAAGGTCAATAGCTCACAAGGGACAGTGCGTGCTGGTGAGGGTGTGAAGAAAGGGTAACATTCCTCCATTGCTGGTGGAAGTGTACACTTGTACCACTTTGGAAATCAATCTGAAGCCTTCTAGGAAAACTGGGAATAGCTTTACCCCAAGACCCAACTATACTACTTCTGGGAATATACCCAAAAGACGCTCTGCCGTATAGCAAGGGTACTTTTTCCAGTTATGTTCATAACACCTTTATTTGTAATAACCAGAATCTAAAAACAACCCAGATGTTCCTCAAGCAAAGAATGAATAAAGAAAATGTGACACATTTACACAATGGAATACTACTCAGCTATTAAAAACAAAGAAATCATGAAAATTGCAGGCAAATGGATGGAACTAGAAAAGATCATCTTGTGTGAGGTAACCAAGACCCAGGAAGACACACATGGTGTGTACTCACTTATAAGGTGATTTTAGCCATATAGCACAGGATAAGCATACTATGAGGCACAGACTCAAAGAAGGTAAACAACAAGGAGGACCCAAGGGAGGATGCAAAAATATCACTTGGAAAGGGAAATAGAATAGACAGATGTAGTGGCTAACGAGAGGGAATAAAGTGAGAGAGGGGACCTTACCATGAGGCAATAGGAAGTAACTAGTTGCCATGCCAATAGCCTCTGATGTTTGGGAGGCCTATGACACCTCTTTGGCTAGTAACTCAACAAGCTGTGGCCCATTTCTGGCACTAGGGATTTCACCTGTGAAATAAGATGTCAAATTAGAGCACTGTCTCCTCCATTATATGGTAGCTCCATTTACATTCCTTTTCTATGTGTATATTTGTTTGAAGGGTTCTTCAGCAGCAGGTTTCTATATGGGTTTTCAAAAAGGCTTTAATGCTAGTTTACCCTTCTGGTACTTTTTTTTTTTTTTACCCTGATATCTTACTCTCTCCTCAAATTAATCCTCCTGGTCTAGTTTCCCCTTTATCTTAAGACCTACACAGGTTCAAACTAAACAAAAATCCCAACACTGAGAGAGGAAGGGGGCACACTGTCACAGGGTATATCAACCATACTCTTGGACGAGCCCAGTGTGCTTTTTTGTTTTGGTATTTTTGTCTTATTGGTTTTGTTTTCATTTTCATTTTTCTTTCTTAATTTGTTTTGATGTTTTTCCATTTTTCGTTTTTTTTTTTTCATTTTCCTGTTTGTTTCTCTTTTCTTTTCTTTCTTTTTTTATTTTAGAGTGAAGGTGCAGTTGGGTGGGTATTGAATTGGGGAGAATTTGGAAATTTTCAAGAATCTTGGAGAAATTGGGGAGAAGCTTAGAGAAATTGAGAGAGGGCAAAGAATATGATTAAATATAGTGTATGAATAAATTTTAATGAAAAATTAAAAATGTTTTTAGAACTTATCATATTTCCTGGTTTACTTAGGAAGCTTAAAATTGTAAACATTGAAATGTTAAACATTTGGTACTTCTATACATTTTCTTTTTCTACTTGGAAAAAATAACTCTAAATAAGCAGAATGTGATAACTGGAGTGTAGAAGAAAGCAGACTGAGGAAGCCATGGAGAGCAACAAGTAAGCATCACTCCTCCATGGCCTCTGCATGAGCTCCTGCCTCCAGGTTCCTGCCCTGTGCATCTGCCCTGACATCCTTTAGTGGTGGACTGTGTCATGCAAGTGTCATCCAGCTGAATCCTTTCCTCCCCAGAATGCTTTTGGTTATGGGGTTTCTCTCATTAAAAGAAAGTAAGTAGAATGGTGCCCATTCGGTATCACTCAACTCTGATAAACTGAAAGGGCCACCCTTTCCTCGTTTCTCAGTCTGTTTCACATGAATGACGCTGGGCAGATGGTGTCATTTAGACGTGCCCCACGTGCAAAAACCTCATCCATCCTCAGGATGGAGTTAAAATCTACTTGCAAAAGTGGGATCTCTTAGGGCAACACACAGCCTGAACAACCATAGTTTTACACAGCACGGAGTCACTTAGAAAAGGCCACAGTTTGATCGCAACAGAAAATTAAAAGACAAAAATACTGAGACAACTCTAACTATGACAGTTTGCTAAAGGGCACAAGTAGAAAAGAAAAAAAAATACTACCTCAAACAATCATGGAAGGGATTGAAAGGGTAGAAGTTGTACCCATGATTAAAGTTAAGCCAATAGCACATTAAACTACCCTTTTGTGAGTATAAGACACTTTGTAACAATGTAAGCATCATGGTTACCACAAAGAAAAATTCTAAATTGATATGCAAACAACTGAAAGAGAAGAGTCAAGAACACCACTTTAAGAGTAATCAAGCTACAAAGGAAAACAGCAAAAGACAAAGTATATACAAGTTAATTAAGAAATTATTAGGTTGGTACAAAGGTATGTTAGGGTTTTTTTTTTTTTTTTGCTGTTGTTAAAATTTTGCATCTGAAATTGGAATTCATTCTTAATAAATATAATTATATCTCATTTTATTTCGTACTTTGTTTTATTTTGCTGATTATCACTTTTTATTTCATATTAGCTTTTTAGTACGCAAGTGATGTTAGACAAAAAGCAAATTCAAGTAATTTTATTACCTTTGTTTAAAATGGAGTATAAACTAGCGCAGAAAACTAAAATAATGAATAATATAGTTTACATAGGAACTGCTAACAATTGTACAGTACAGTGGTAGTCTATCAAATTTTCAAAGGTAAAATAGATAAATTAAAAAACAGTTTGAAGAGATGACTAGATGAGTAACAGTGTTTACCATCAAAGTTGGTGATCTGAGTTAAAATCGCTGGACCCATTGGACTGAAGGAAACAGATGACTCTCCCAGGTGGCTCTCTGATTTCCGCATGCAACCCATGAAAAAGTGGGCAACTTGGTAGGTGGGTGTCCTGAGCTGGTAAAAGCAATCATCATTTTGAATTGTCACCTTTCTTATTCTACATAGCAACAGCTCAATTCTCCAATGGTTTGTGATGTGCAAGAAAAAAGTGAAATGTGCATGACACACAGCAATGGCCAGCTCAGTGGCTGAATAGAAAAGATGCTCCACTGTGCTTTTAAGAACTGCGTTGGAAAAGTTCTTGACCACTCTTTGGTGGTCTCCTGCTATGGGTCTGATATATAGCTTTCTGAGTCTTGCCAAATCCACCATATCAGCAAATCAGTAAGATGTGTGGAAAACTGCATGTATGGTCAGCAGAAAATCCCCAGCTTCACAAAGCAAAACCAACCATTCAAAAGTCAAACAGTGTGGCCTTCGAGTTATGTCTCATCCACCATCTTCACCTGACCTATTGCCAGCTACCTGCCACTTATTCAAACGTTTTGACATTAAGTTTTCTGCAGGGAAAAAAAATGTTTCCTCAACCAGCAGAAAACAGAATGCTTTCCAAGAATTCCTCTAATCCCAAAGCATGCTCTTTATATTCTAGGACTAAGCAAACATTTCTAGTTTTCAAAAATATGTTGATTGTAATAATTTTAATTTTGACAGTTAAAGATGTGTTAAACCCTAATTATAATGATTTTTAGACACAGTCTGAAACAACAATTCCTTCTGTACCAAGATTTTAACTAAAAACCTTACAAAATGACAACATTAAGCTCAATTTTCCAATATAATGACATTAAGTGCAAATGTTCTAAATTTTCAAATCAAAAGACATTGAGTATCTTGATTTCAAATCCAAACCAAACCTAACAAAAGCTTCTATAATGTGGTGCCTATAAAGGTTTCAATTTACCCCTGAGGATAAATGACCTGAATGGAAAGGGTGGAGAGAGAGAGAGAGAGAGCATCCACAAAAACAGAAATGAAAACAGAGTGCAGGCAGCAATCTTGACATCAAGGGTCCCTAGTCCCATTAAGTAAGAGAATTTAAGAATGGATTCAAATGGGAGCTCAGGGGGAAAAAATGTATTAGAGTTTAAGAGGATAAAAATCCAAGGGCAGGAAAGCTGTCAATATCATCAGCTGCTGGGGCAGGAAATGGAGGGGAGAAGCTAACAGAACTGTCCCATTCAAGCAGTCATGGAGGTCATACAAGAGCACACTGATGGCAGGCAGCAGGCTTTAGGGAAGCTCATTGTGTCAGAGAAAGCATACCTGTGTTCTAGCCAACACCTGAAATAAGACCAGAAAGAAAGGAAGGAAGGAAGGAAGGAAGGAAGGAAGGAAGGAAGGAAGGAAGGAAGAAAGAAAGAAAGAAAGAAAGAAAGAAAGAAAGAAAGAAAGAAAGAAAGAAAAGGGGGAAATGGTACCTTTCTGAAGTAGGTTTTAGAGGGGCACACAGACCCCAGTGAAACTCAAGGTGGCTCCCAGGTGCTGTTCTGTGGGCAGGAACTCTGGGAAGGAAGAGTACATGGACTTATTAAAAGACTAATTGTTCTGGCTTTGTCTTTTTAGCATGACTTGGGGGGCTGGCATTCTTAGCAGTGGTCCTTTGGGCAGGAGATTGACCTGGCTATGCATATAAGGTCTCAGGTGTCAGTCCACATCAGAGACTCTGTTCTCTTCACCAAAAGAGTTTTTCTTTTGGGGGCAGTGTTGCTACTCCCAACAGTCCTACTCTAAAAAAGTAATCCTAAAATTGTGTAGGCACCGGATCATGGATCAGAGCCCACAGACACTTCTGGCACCTTGGGCTCTGGTAAGGATGGCACTGCTGAGAAACTCCAGGGCATTTTTGGCTTTTAAACAAAAACCAATCTGGTTACTTTTTAGAAGGCTTGTACCCTAAGCCACAAAGCCAATTAATATGCTCTTTTCTCATTATTTCCTTCTCTAAAGAGGCAGCGCTAATTTCTGATATGGAACGGGGGTGGGGGGGTAGGGCGGTGACAAACGATCTGGCTTCTTTGTGTTAAATAAGGTCACTGGGTGTGACATTCATTCAAGGTAGGACTCCAGTGGATGTATCTAAAAGATCCCCAAAATGCACCACTGGTTCTATTTGTATTACTATTAGATGAAGGGAGGAGAGGAAGAGCTTAGCTGGTGCCTGGAGAAAGATGTGAGAGAGAAGTGAAGGCAAGAGCTATTAGCATGACAAGTCCTAGGCAGGGAACCAGCCAGAACAGAGGATGTTTTTTAAATGTCCAAATCAAAGTCCATTAGAATCTCACGATTGGCTCAAAGCGCATCCATCTATTAGCTCATTCTCATTTGCCCTTTAGCCTCCAAGGTTGGTCTCCAGAGTGATGAACCCAAGATCTGCTTTCAGGCACTTTGATAGCTTTTGGAGTGGCTAGTATCAGTGTGAGGTCCCTCCCAGATGGCTGAGAGAGAGAGAGAGAGAGAGAGAGAGAAAGAGAGAGAGAGCAGATAAATTTAGCCATCATTTAATTTTCAGGTTAAAATAATAGTGGGTTTTTCTATCTTGGCTGGGAGTAGAAGTTGCAGTGAGCCAAGATCTAAAGTCTTGTATCTGGGCAGCATTTTCTTATCAAGAAAAAAAATCATTAGTGAAAAATAGTTGTCTAAATAACATCTCATATGGATGTAAGACTACTGTCTGGGGAGTGCAATTTCCTGGATTGTTAAAGGAACATACTAATCATTTTAATCTTTGGTCATATTTTCCTGTTGGGTGTTTAATACCACAGAGTGGGCCAATATTAATCACTTTCTTTTTACTGTCAAGGCCACTTAAGGATCCGGTCCTCAGGGGTCACTTAGACTTGGGAGAAGCCTCTGGCTCCTTTAGCCTATCTTTTATCAATTGTTCCATGTGTGGGAGGATTAGACAAAAGCTTTGTTTGACTGTGGCTTTGCCTGGAAGCATTGTGGGATGTTTGCCCTCTGTATTAGCCCTCCTCTTTTGCAGATTGGACATTATTTACAGTTTACTGACTGGGTAGGGTCTCCATGGCCTCCCTAAACAAGAGGACAAGTGACCTTCTACAGTAGATGCCCAGCATCTCCTTGGAACCTGGTTGAACTTGGTGAGGTGCCCAGAAGGACAGTTACTACAGTCTGATACTTTCAACTACTGTGTAATATTTAGCTAAAGCTTGAGGAAAAAGACAAACTTTTAAATAAACTTTGATTAAACAAACATTTTGTTCTTCAAATCGGTCCCTGTGGTTGATATCAGGAGCACGTTAGTCCTTCCACTGGTTGAATTAAACTTTGACTTAAAAATCTTATGATCATATCTATCATTTCTTACTTTCACGCTGTACGTGCTGTATGTAAATTACTCAGTCCTTCCTAACTTGTATAAGTTTTCCTAATACCATGATTTGCAGTAGCAGTGATGAATAAATTCCTGTTTGTTGGGAGAATTTTCTCCCGGAAGGATCTAAGCAATGTTTTCCCCACTCTTCAAAGACTCCTAGGGACCAAGCGAAATTATATTTCAGCAAAGTTTGCCCCAGGGAACCACTGGGTTTATTGGGCTCACCTACAGGATATGGGTGAGTGGTTAGTAAGAGGAGTGTGGGCAAAGCAGAAACACCTACATTGGAAAGTGTTCATCCAGCATGGGTGATAGCATCCCATAGCTGCATAGGTGGAGGCCGCTCCCCTCCTTAATCCTCCCTATTTTGTACACTCTAGGTCAAAAGTCCTCAACATGTAGGTCAAGACCCCTGAGGTTGTATAAGACCATCAGAAAACACAGAGATTTACACTATGATCCATAACAGTAGCAATGTTACAGTTATGAAGTAGGAACAAAAATAGTTTATGGTTGGGGTTCACTACAACCTGAGGAACTGTATTGAAGGGTTACAGCATTATGAAGGTTGAGAATCACTGTTCCAGTTCTTCTCTAGGAATACAAGGCCTCATGCAGAACTGAACATAAGTGGCTGGGAGAAGTGACTAGATATTTAAAAAATAAAAAAAAGAGCAAAGTGAGCCCCAAAGCAAAAGGTTGTTCTTAAGAAGCAACGATAAAATTGTTTACGACATCCTCTCCCTCCTCCCATCATCTAATGGTAGGCATGGAGGAAATCTAGAAACATCTGGTCAGTTGCTCGAGGAGGCCATCTGTCTTGGTCACTGAGTATCCCTCAGTGTTCTTGCTGAGTATGTCAGGAATGAAAAGCTCGGACTGTTCTTTCTCCAGTTTATTCCCACAGAATTGTCTTGGAACAGACCCTAGCAGATGAGGTAAATTCACTCCCTGGGTAAAAAGCAGGCTTGCTTCTGCTCAATATAGAAGCAATAAATCTTCCAAGATCAGGGATCCTCTTCTGTCATCTAACCCAGTGAGCCCAAAAAGCATCATTCAGGACCACCGGCATCATCTACCTCTCTGGGACTTCCAGGATGTGAAAACCTACACACATGAAAATACAATATTTAGCAATGGCTCTGGTTAAGAAGTCTAGTATATTCTTACTGAAAAGTTGCCAAGTAGGTAAAATGTTATATCCTGTACAATTCTTATTACTGAGCACCCTCATTAAAAAGTATGGACATAAAATAGGTGAAAAGGATAAATGTCAGAACCATTTATAACTAGAGAAAAGTGATAAGCGTTGCAATATAACTAAATAGCATACATGTTAAACATGCAAAAGAAGCTTGAATACTTTGCATATCATCCCACACAGGCAATTAACTTTTAGATGAATTTGGAAAGTTGTACAATCTAATAAAACAGTAGGCAGGCTTCTAAGTTCACTTTTTGATATATTGATCATTGTAAAGAGGGATCTGGATACAGAAGTCTGGGAGAAGAGAGCATTCTGGTTCAGTACAGGGTACTCAGAACCGGAAGGAGAAGGAAGCATCTGCCAGCCTCTCAGGCACCTCCTCCGCTTGGTTCCAATACCCCAAACAAGCCCCAGCAATGAGTACAAGCTCATCTCACTGCAAGACCATGCAATGCATAACCTTTCTCTCTCTATAACACAGCATGTCCGAGCTGTTATTTGTGGAAGGAGATTTAGGCACTCAAGACTGGACTCGGCCCCAAGGGGGAAAAGTATCTTGGGATGGCAAGCCATAAGTCTTTAAAACTTGTCAGAAAACTTACTTCATCCAGAATTATGTACTTGACATTTCAGTTCCCAAGAAGAATTATCCGACTGATATTCCTTTGAAATGGTGAGACAATCCTGTGATGATTAACCTCAAACTACAGTAAAGATTTGGTAGCCATGTTTCCATATGCTGATAAAGGAAAAACAAAACGAAACCACTCAGTTTAAGGAGGCTGATGGATTTTGAAATTCATTATGAAAAGCCCAAGGCTAGGGATGCTGACAATTGGAGAAGAGAAGGGCTAACAGCAAAGTCATAGATAAAAAGAAATTGAAAAATTATCGGTAAGTTCAGAGTACTTATCTCAAACATCAGGGGTTTAAGATAGAAAATATAGGTAGAAAGTAGTTATTGCTGTTAATATTGTTTGGAAGAGTGAAAATACTAGCCAGAGAACTATGCTATTACAATATAATTTAAACGACAGTTCCTTATTGAGATAAAATAAACCCTAGGAGAAGAGATTATAAATATTTGAGGGAGGCATGCTTCAGAAGTAATATGGGTCTTGAGAAATAAAATCTATGGAGAAAAAAAAAACTTTTTGAGCAAAACTCCACGTGGAGGCGATAAAAATAAACAAATTGATAACCAAAAAGGAACTGAAGTTTTCAAAAATATATATTAAAAGGATACTAAATGTCATTTCAATGGAGATTAAGTGCAATATTGTATATTTTAAGACCATTTCATTTCAAAGTAATACTGCTTTGGCGAAACAGTTACAAAGATAGCACAAAGGGCTCTAACATGATCTTCATGTCCCTTCCTTAATGTTACATTTTATAGAACCACGGCAAATTTCTTTGTGTTGGGGTTATAATATTAACTTTATTTTCATTTCACTTGTCCTGTGTTTATTTCCTTTCGTTGTTAGGGAACATTCCTCTCTGAACGGCGTATGCAGAGATGAACACAGTTTGCCAAAATGGAGAGGCCAGCTGAGGGGCTGTTCCACCACTCTGGAGGCCTTCTTCATGCTACTGTGTAGCCAGGAAAAACAAATTTGAACCTGTAGGTTGACCGACAGAAGATAATCGGCAACGGGGAGAAAAGTCAGTACAATAGACATCAGGAGGAATAGTGAAATGGACTCTTAGAAGGTGTAGGCTGGCACGGAGAATGGAAATGTGCATTTTAAATACTTAGTAAAAGAATTCTGCAGCTCTATGTTCAGTTTAACCATTTCTCTAAACATGTGAGAATAAGATTTTCCACAGCCACAAGGTGAATTTTTATTTCTCTTTTATAGAAAGCAATGTAAAAAGCAACCTAGTACTTAACGCTTTCCACATATTGGGACCCTGATCTCTCTTCGGGGATTTACTTGGCTTGAGAGGATCTGTGATGAAGAATATCTGGACCTTGGCTCTTCTTTAGTTGATCCCATGCTAAAGACTGGCATTCAAAGACTACTAAGATTTTGTCACAGTCCCTTGAAATTTTTGAGATAAATCATGTTTATGATAGTCTTAACCTGCAGCTTTTTGTAAGTAAAAGTTGTCTATTCATCTCAACCCTCTTCCTAAATGTTTGTAATCCTCCCCATCTTACTTTTCCAAAACGATCACTCTGGAGATTTAAGGGAAAGTAAAGTGAGCGATTATAAAACAAGCCTCATCTTTCAATGCACATCTATGTCACTGAACTCTGTAAAGAACCTCTCAGAAACGAACCCTCACTGGCTGACCTGGCTCCTCAGTGCTATGTCTGTTGATTGCTGATGTTGAGTTTAATTCCCATTATTCTTGGAGGCCAGCATCCCAAGCCGCTCCGTAAATGGCTCTTTTCAAGTATGACTTAGATTGTCAGATAAAAATACAAACAAAATCGAAACGTGAGCCAAAGTAAATATTAATTTAAAAACTATAACCCCAGGTCCAAAATGAAGTAACATTTTTGGCTAAAATCTTCAGTTTGGCTAAGCTGTCTGCACTTGGAGAAATGGGGGGGGGAGAGAAAGAAAGAAAAAGTGCTGAGAAGGGAAAACACTAACTCTCCTTGTCACAACGGCCTAAGAGAAAAAACAGACCAAGAAGTGAGGCGTGTGCTCTCAGCATCCCAGGGCTGACCTGGCCCGAGAGCACTTGTTCTCCATCCCATTTTGTCGGAGCACGCGAGAGTCTTTGCTGCTCCTTGGCTCGCAGCTTTACTTTCCCCAGGACACCAGCGCTGGCTCTGCCTGGAAGCGCTCTGTGCCACGAAGCCTCTCACTGCCCTCACCACAGGTCAGCTCTGGTTCTGCAGTTTTCCCATAGTGTCCTGGAACTGAGCCACCAGGCGGGGTCCTCAGGGAGAAACTGGCTGCCAAGGAAGATGTCGCCCTTGCTGTTTATTTCCTAATGGACTGAAAGTTTCTCCTGTAATTGAACAGATGCCTTCAAACCTTCAGCCTAACGCACTGTGCACCTTACCAAGAGCCCACGTTCTGCGGACACACAAGCCTCCCGGCATCAATCCATAGAGAGAGAATATGACAGATACTCATAACCCCAAGTTTTTATTTAGAAAACTGGAAATTTAATTTCAGAGACTTTTGTGTGTTACATTCTCATTTCTACCTTGCCCGTGATAGTTTTCTCTTTCTTTTAAATTAAAATTGGAGTATGTCCAATATATTTTGAATCATTCTATAATATATATACTAAAAGCCTAAAAATTATTATAGACTATCTTCACATAGGTCAGATTAAAACGGGAACAATATATACTTCTACTAAAAATCAAAGTAGAAATGTTATAAAAAAATAAATTCGTCATTTCACTCATTATCTGGAACTTTCCATGAATTTTCAAAATACATAATTTTGAGTTTTGTACAGCTGTTTTCAATAAAAGAAAGTTTATTTCCCCAGTACTTTAACATCCATCATGAAACACGAGCTCCAAGAACACTTTTGTTAGAATTAAATAAGCTAGGGTTCACAAATTCTGATCTGGACATGACTAGTTGTATCTAGAGAAATGGATATGAATACCAATACCAAGGAAGGAAACTCAGCATTCTCTTTAACAACCATCATTCTGATACGGATTCTTTTGCCTGTGTACGCCTGCGGCATGAATTATAATGGATATAATCTTCACACCATGAAATTTCTGACTTGAACCACGTTGAGAACCAGATTTCTTCACACTTCTAAGCTTGTGTGTACGGAACACGCGGCACTTGTCAATGAGTAAGATTAGACTGAAGGAGTACTCGAGCAAGCAGTGCTCTGCAGTTTGAGCACCCGGCAGGTTCTGCTTCAGCGAAATAGTGGTGCGGCTCACTTGGGTTCTGCAGACTTGATATGCTTGAGTTCCTCTGAATAGCTTGCCCGTGGGCTCTGAGTCCAGTAATTACAATCTTTCTGTGGCTGGGGCACATCACTGTTGGAAACCAACCGCACATTCACGATGTTTCTACAGAACTGAAATCAGTAGAATGAGGGTCAGCGAGATGGCCCAGCGGGTAAAGGAATTTGCCACCAAGCCTGGTGACCTGAGTTGGACCCTAGGACCCTAGGCACAAGAGTAAGACCGACTCCTGAGAGTTGGTCTCTGCCATCCGCATATGTGGCATGGCAGATAGGTGCATACACGCAGGCAAGCACGCACACACACTGAATACATGCAGTAAGTTTTTTAAGGAGCAGCACGAAAGAAACATGGGATGCCCTCTCAACACTTTAAGAGAATTTTAAACATGCCTCAAAAAAAATCTAAAATTCTCGAAAGACCTATGTTTTCTAAGTAACAAAGTTCAAAAAGTATAGAAAAAAAAAAAAACCCTGCCAATGTGAATATTTGATATTACCTTGGAAACATGGATGCTTTCCAGGAACATTTATTCAAATTAGGCCTGAGGCTGCTTGATAGAACACATTGCATGTCACTGAAGCATGAAGCAGTGCAACGGGAAAGGACATGATACAATGTACAGCAAAGTTTCATCACTGCAGGAAATAGTTTCGTGAAGGGTCTTGCCTAGCTCCTGAATGCTTTACTGTTTTACATGTAAGCCCATGTCCACCACCAGTTGACAGTGACTGAGACCTTTTTGGGAAGAGTCAGTACTGTTCTCATTCACGTCAGCAACTCAACGTCTTTCAAATGAAAGGACTCATGATTTAAAAGGAAACACATAATGGAACGCCATCTATGTAACATGAGCAATGATGACTTGATCACGCCGAATCTAAACATATTAGAGATTTAACTTTTCTATAAAAATAAATCATTGAAGAAACATTAATTTATGTACGGTTGGTAATATTGGTCATGGTTGGTAAACACACTTTACGTCATTGTTTTACATTTTTAAAAACAAAATTCTAAAGAAATACCAAAATTGTTGCTGGATTTTCTTCCTAAGCCAGTGACATTCCAGTACAAATGGGGGAGGGGCATGCAAACCTCACTCCTAGCTGAGGAGCTCTTGACAGCTTGTGGCTGCTATGGGAGGGAGAGTCAGTTTTCTTTAAAGATTCAGCCCCTGGAAGATCAAGTATGCTCCCATGGATAACCCCAATTACAGGTCTATATGGTCAGCGCTAATTGGACCCAGTGTGTTATTAGAAACAGGCAAACAAAACAACAACAACAACAACAAAAACCAGAGCACATGAAGTTGGAAGAAAGATGCAAGGAAGGGGGGTCTGGGAGGATTTGGGAGTGGGTGAATTGCAATAGGAGGTATACATGTACAAAATTAACTACATTTAACTACATTTATTGGCTTTAGTTATTTGAGATGCTCTCCTGGCAGTTATGTTTCGTAGACATTTCTTTTCATCACAATGACAAGACACATTTAACATTATTTTTAGATTAAGTTGGTATCATGTTGATATTTTACTCATTTGTTTTGAATAGAGTCAATGCCCATTATGGCAAGCTGTCATATAGAGAAATAGTCTCAGCTTGGAGTGATTTGCGTGTCAAGTGTCTGTTTGAAATTCTATGTACACATAAATACAAGTTGGCAACTAAATTTTAAGTCATAGGTGCAGACATACCCAGAATATGGAGGGACTTATCCGTGAAAAGGACAGCACATAATCCAATGTTGAGAGGATTGAGAGCCACTTACATTTTTTGCTTTCTTCTTCTTATTATTGTTATTATTTTCCTCATTATTACCATTGTTATTATTATTATTATTATTATTAGGGACAGGCTCTCACTATGTAGCTTTGGTTGGCCTGGACCTTGCTATGTAGACCTAGCTGGCTTGAACTCATAGAGATCTGCCTGTCTGCCTAGCAAGTGCTGGGATTAAAGGCATGTACTGCCATACCCAGAGGGGTCACACATTTTAATAGGCTGGTATTGGTTATTATAGCATCTAGATCTGTGGTTTCATTTGTTTAATACAAGTCTTGGGTTAATATTAACTTTTGTCATTCTTTTGAATACTTTCTATCTTTTATAAATTCATCGATGTATTAATTTGAATTACATGTTGCAAAGTTTCATTTTGAGAAATTTCACAAAAAGCATTAAATACATCATTGTTCTAACAGTTGTACTGAAATTATTTGCCACTGAAAATTATCTTGTACTTCTACAACAGAAGCAAGAGTTGGCCAAAGCTGATCTGGAAAATAATTTTACAATGTGTCACCTCACAATCAGAAAAAGATCTTCACCAACCCTATATCTGACATAGGGCTAATATCCAGAATATGTAAATAACTCAAGAAGTTAAACAGCAACAAAGCAAGTAATCCAATTAAAAAATGGGGCACAGAGCTAAACAGAGACTTCTCTGTAGAGGAATATAGAATGGCAGAAAAACACTTAAAGAAATGTTCAACATCCTTAGCCATCAGAGAGATGCAAATCAAAACAACCCTGACATTTCACCTTACACCCCTCAGAATGGCTAAGATAAAAAACTTAAGTGACAACACATGCTGGGGAGGATGTGGAGAAAGGGGAACCTCTTCCATTGCTGGTGGAAATGTAAACTTGTACTTTGGAAATCAATCTGGGGCTTTCTCAGACAATTAGGAATAGCGCTTCTTCAAATCCAGCTATACCACTCCTAGGTATATATCCAAAAGATGTTCAAGTACACAACAAGGACATTTGCTCAACCATGTTCTTAGCAGCATTATTTGTAATAGCCAGAAGCTGGAAACAGTCCAGATGTCCCTCAGTTGAGAAGTGGATACAGAAATTTTGGTACATTTACACAATGGAATACTACTCAGCAATTAAAAACAAGGAAATCATGAAATTTGCAGGCAAATAGTGGGAATTAGAAAAGATCATCCTCAGTGAGGTATCCCAGAAGGAGAAAGATGCACATGATATATACTCACTTATAAGTGGATACTACACCTGTAGGATAGGATAAACATACTAAAATGTGTTCACCTAAAGAATCTAAGCAAGAAGGAGGGCCCTGGGTAAGATGCTCAATCTTCATTCAGAAAGACAAATGAGATAGACATCAGAAGAAGATGAAAACAAGGAACAAGACAGGAGTCCAACACAGAGGGCCTCTGAAAGACTCTACCCTGCAGGATACCAAAGCAGAGGCTGAGAATCTTAGACAAACTTTGGGCAGAGTGCAGGGAATCTTTTAAAAGAAGGAGAAGATAGAAAGACATGGAGGGGACAGGAGCTCTACAAGGAGAAAAAAAATCTGGGCACAGAGGTCTTTCCTGAGACTGATACTCCAACCAAAGACCATGAATGGAGATAATCTAGAACCCCTGCACAGATGTAACTCAGGGCGGCTCAGTCCAAGTGGGTTCTCTAGTAATGAGAACAGTGACTGTCTCTGACATGAGCTCAGTGGCCTGCTCTTTGATCACCTTCCCCTGAAGAGGGTGCAGCCTTGCCAGGCCACAAAGGATGACAATGCAGCCAGTCTTGATGAGACCTGATAGGCTAAGGTTAGATGGAAGGTGAGGAGGACCTCCCCTATCAGTGGACTGGGGGAGGGGCAAGGGTGTAGAAGACTGATGGAGGGTGGGATTGGGAGGGAATGAGGGAGGGAGCTACAGTTGGGATACAAAGTGAATAAACTGTAATCAATAAAGCAATAAATAAATTTAAAATTAAAAAAGAAAAAGATATATGGTTGGTGAAGATCCTTTCCCAATCTGTAGGCTGTTGTTTTGTTCTGATGACAGTGTCTTTTGCTTTACAGAAGCTTTTCAGTTTCCTGAGGTCCCATTTATTGATTGTTGATCTTAGAGCCTGTGCTGTTGGTGTTCTGTTCAGGAAGTTGTCTCCTGTGCCAATGAGTTCAAAGCTTTTCCCCAGTTTTTCTTCTAACAGGTTTAGTGTGTATGGTTTTATGTTGAAGTCTTTGATCCACTTGGACTTAGTTTTGTGCAGGGTGATAATAAGTATGGATCTATTTGCATTTTTCTACATGTAGACATCCCGTTAAACTCTGACATGAACTGATTGGCCTGCTTTGATCACCTCCCCCTGAGGGGGGAGCAGCCTTATCATGCCATAGAAGAAGACAATGCAGCCATTCCTGATGAGACCTGATAGACTAGGATCAGAAGGAAGGAGAGAAGAACCTCCCTTATCAGTGGATTTGGGGAGGGAAATGGATGGAGACTAGGGAAGGAGGGTGGGATTGGTAGGGGAGGAAGGAGGGAGCTACTGGGGGGATACAATGTGAATAAGCTTTAATTAATAAAAACTAAAAATAAATAAAAAAATACAAAACCAAAACAAACAAAAAAAGAACTGTCCTGACACTCTCTCCTTCTCTCATTTACTTCTGTCTCTGTTTCTATCTTACTTTGAAATATGTTAAAATTTTGACTATTTCATTCCTCTAAAAATGTTTATTAATTAGCTAATGTAAATAAATTATCAGATAAAAGTCTCAATCTTAATGTGTTGTATTTGTGAATATCCAGCTTATATATTTGCATCACATATTATGTAGACAAAATAAAGGCCTGTCTGTTTTAAAGGAAAACCCAACCACAGCACTCTAACCTCAATAGTGGGGCATACAGAAAGGTGAAGTTTCGAGGGTGTACAGCTTTAGAATTACACCAAGTTGGACACATGCAAACAATTCCCACTTAAGGTAAAGCTATAGCATCATTATGAATTAAGCCCAACCCCTCTTTGTTTTTATCTCTATGATTACTCGCTCTCCCCATCTCACATTTAAGCATTGTTTTACCTTTTCATAACCTGGGTGGAACTGAACTTTCTAAAGTAGAATCAGCATGGATTCCATAATCTTTTGTATCTAGCATCCTTCACTTGTGACAGTAATATATTTTATGTGCATAGTACATTTGTATGGCATTAATACTGTTCATTTTGATGGTTTTTTTTTTGTAGTTTCATTATTTAAAACTGCTACAATTTATTTCTCTGTTCTATGGGTAAATGTTTATGTTATTTTAAGTTTTACAAATGATGCTGTTTTAGGCGCAAGCTTTTCAGACGTTTTGGGTTTAACTTATAAGATTCATTTAGTTATCCTTTAGCCAAATTAGGGTGGTATGTGATTGATTAAAACATTTAAGCTACAAAACCTCTTGAAAACACAAATTTGTTTTATACACTTTCGTCAAAAGTAGGGCAACATATGTAAGATTTCAAGCTCTAAACTACAAAAACACTTCAAACTGTACATTTGTTGGTATGAATGCTTTCTGTGAATGCCATCTGGGCATCCATTCATACTTAGAAGCCAAATTGTGGGCTTTGAGCATATGTTGACTTTATTTTGGTAGAAAGTAACAAGAGTTGTCACAGTGCCTGTATTGACTTACTCATATAAAAAGTACATACAGTTTCCTATTGCTTTGAATACTAGTCAATCACAGTACTTTCATCTGAAACAGGGTGTGTTTATACTATGATATAAATTAGAAATTTTAATGTGCATTCTTTTTTATTTTTTTATTTTTATTAATTACACTTTATCCACCCTGCATCCCCCCATAAGCCCCTCCCTCCTCGCTCTCACACATGCCCCTCCTCAAGTCCACCAATAGGAAAGGCCCTCCTCCCCTTCCCTCTGATCCCAGTCTACCAGATCACATCAGGAGTTGCCGCATTGTCATCCTCTGTGGCCCGGTAAAGCTGCCCTCCCCTCAGGGGGAGGTGATCAAACAGCAGGCCAACCAGACTATGCCAGAAGCAGTTCCTCCTCCCATCACCATGTAACCCACTTAGACACTAAACTGCCATGGACCACTTCTGCGCAGGGGCCGTAGGTCTTCTCCATGCCTGGTACTTGGTTGGGGTATGAGTCTCTGAGAAGACCCCTGTGTTCAAATTTTCTGGTTCTGTTGCTCTCCTTATAGGGTTCCATCCTCTCCAGATCCTACTATTTCCCACTTCTTACATAAGATTCCATGCACTCCGCCCGATCATTGGCCATAAGTCTCAGTGTCCGCCCCGACAGTCCACAGGGCAGAGCCCCCCAGAGGCCCTCCCTGTCAGGCCCCTAGGCTCTTTCCTGCCTTCTTCTTCTGATGTCCATCCTCTTTGCCCTTCGGGATGCGGATTGAGCATTCTAGTCAGAGTCCTCCCTCTAGATCAGTTTCTCTCTATGTACAGATTTTAGTAGGTTTATCCTATATTATATGTCTATATGAGTGAGTATATACCATGTGTTTCCTTCTGCTTCTGGGAAAGCTCACTCAGGATGATCCTTTCCAGAACCCACCATTTACCTGCAAATTTCATGATTTCCTTATTTTTCATTGCAGAGTAATACTCCATTGTGTAGATGTACCACAGTTTCTGCATCCATTCTTCAGTTGAGGGGCATCTGGGCTGTTTCCAGCTTCTGGCTATTACAAATAAAGCTGCTACAAACATGGTTGAACAAATGTTCTTATTGTGTATTTGAGCCTCTTTTGGATATATGCCTGGGAGTGGTATGGCTGGATCTTGAGGAAGCGCTATTCCTAGTTGTCTGAGAAAGCGCCAGATTGCTTTCCAGAGTAGTTGTACAAGTTTACATTCCCACCAGCAGTGGAGGAGGGTTCCCCTTTCTCCACAACCTCTCCAGCATGTGTTGTCACTTGAGTTTTTCATCTTTGCCATTCTGATGGGTGTACGGTGAAATCTCAGGGTCGTTTTGATTTGCATTTCCCTGATGGCTAATAAGGTTGAACATTTCTTTAAGTGTTTTTCTGCCATTCGATATTCCTCTACAGAAAATTCTCTGTTTAGCTCTGTTCCCCATTTTTTATTGGATTACTTGGTTTGCTGCTTTTCAGCTTTTTTAGTTCTTTATATATACTGGATATTAGCCCTCTGTCAGATAAAGGGTCGGTGAAGATTCTTTCCCAATCTGTAGGCAGTCGTTTTGTTTTGATGATGGTGTCCTTTGCTTTACAGAAGCTTTTCAGTTTCATGAGGTTCCATTTATTGATTGTTGATCTTAGAGCCTGTGCTGGTGTTCTGTTCAGGAAGTTGTCTCCTGTGCCAATGAGTTCAAGTGTATTCCCCACTTTTTTTTTTCTACCCGATTTAATGTGTCTGGTTTTATGTTGAGGTAATTCCAT
The DNA here is from genome assembly GCF_907164565.1 of Psammomys obesus. Classification (NCBI taxonomy): domain Eukaryota; kingdom Metazoa; phylum Chordata; class Mammalia; order Rodentia; family Muridae; genus Psammomys; species Psammomys obesus. Next base: position 19,507,710 of record NW_026596095.1, on the reverse strand, counting down.
CCCTGATCTTAAGCTGTACTATAGAGCAACAGTTATAAAAACTGCATGGTACTGGCATAGAAACAGAATGGTGGATCAATGGAATGGAACAGAAGACCCAGAAATAAATCCACACACTTATGGATACCTGATCTTTGACAAAGATGCCACAACCATACAATGGAAAAAAAAGATAGCATCTTCAACAAATGGTGCTGGTCTAACATGTCGAAAAATGCAAATAGATCCATACTTATCACCCTGCACAAAACTGAAGTCCAAGTGGATTAATGTGCATTCTTAAAGCCAGGGTTTCCTTATCCTCCCCAGTCTTGTCTCAAAGCTCAGAACTCAAGCAATCCTTCTGCCTCAGTCTCTCTCTTATCTAGGACCATGAGCGTACTTCACTTCACCCAACTTTAATGTGTAGATCTTAGAGAAATAAACTGGGTCCCTTTTCACCTTCAAGAGTAATAAGATTATTTTGTTGTTGTTTTTCCATTGCTGAGTTTCAAACTAGGGGCTTGCTTATGGTAGTCGATTCTACTATTGAATCTTTTAACTTTTTAGTTCTTCTTTTATTTATTTTACACAAGACTTGGTCTTGAAATAGATGGTTGCAGCTCAGTGCCCAAGAGGGTTCCCTAGTAATGGGAACAGGGATTGTTTCTGACATGAATTCAGGAACTCGCTCTTTGATCACCTCCACCTGAGGGGGGAGCAGCCTTACCAAGCCACAGAGAAAGACAATGCACCCAGTCCTGATGAGATCTGATAGACTAGGGTCAGATGGAAGAGGAGGAGGACCTCCCCTATCAGTGGAAGGAAGGGCATGGGAGAAGAAGAGGGAGGTAGGGTAGGATGACTGGGAGGGGACAAGAGAGAGGACCACAGCTGGGATACAAAGTGAATAAACAGTAATAAATAAATAAATAAATAAATAAATAAATAAATAAATAAATAAATAAATTTAATTAAAGAAAACAAAAAAGAAAGGAAAAAATTACCCTCAATTTTGGGAAACCATTTTGGTTGGCAATAGCATCTTCTGAAACATAAAAACATCAAGTTTAATATACTCAAATTTATAATTTTAAATTTTATGGCAGTGTGTGTAACATGATGTGTGCATAAGGGTGGGCACACACTTGTCACATGGAATGTGTGTGGGGGTCAAGGGATGATTGGGAGGGTCAGTTGTCTCCTTGAGACTCAGATTCTGAAAATTAAACTCAGATGAGGTTCATAACATAAAGAGCTCTTATACTCTGAACCATCTTTTAGATCCACACTTATGCATTTTTAAAGACTTTATTTTAGGCTTACTTCTCAAAAAAATCAGTTTAATAATCTTATAAAGATGTTTTTCTAGAAAGTTTATGGTAGTTTCGTCTTTTAGCATCTTACTTGCCAGTTTTCACTGATGTCCCATCCAGCGGGAGTTCAATGGGTTCCTAAGGAGGGGCGAAAATAAGGGGGGCGACAAGAGACACAAAGAATGAGAGCAAGTCTATAGTCTCATCTCGCTCTTGTTTATTTGAAAATTTTCACACAACTTTATAGGGAGAAGGCAGGAAGGGAAAATGTGTCAGCAATATAGTTTACAAAACAGAGTGATTAATGATGATGCAGAACACCGCAAGAATGTTTATTAAAAGAGATACTACAAGAATGTCAGCTAAGATATCTCAAAATGTCCAGCCTGACACACAGATGTCTCATAGGTTCCGGAAACGTAAATCTCTCACCTACGACCTTGTTGCAGCTGTCTGTAACTTTCCACTAGCTGGCCTTGGCTCCCGGCACATTGAGATATGAAAATAGATCCCGAAATACTAATGATGTGATTTTGGATGATTATTAAACCTATCTTTGTATTGAGCTGGAGGGTTTGAGTTTAAATATGAATTTCTTCTAAATATTAACTTCTTTTTTTGGTTCATTAGCCAAGAAAGTTAGAGAGGTGACTGAGCATGGCATGCTTACTGCCATGTAGACTGTTGTTACCTACTGGAACCCACCCAAGAAGCTTTCCAATATCGACTTTCTGGTACATTGCAGTGAAATAATTCCTGTACGTAGCACTCTCAAATTATTCTTTTTGTACACCTTGATTGTTTCATACTCCTTGCATTAAAAGATTTTCAGAGATGAATAAAGGTTTTGAAGCTGGAGAGATGCCTCAGTGGTTAAGAGCACTTGTGGCTCTTGCCAAGGACCCAGAAATAGTAAGAACCAACATGGTTGCTCACAGCTCTGTGTGAGTGCAGTTTCAAGGGAGCAGTGTCCTCTTCTGGCCTCAAGCACCAGGCAGGTGCATGGTACATGTATACGCATTCTGGCAAAAACAAACAACAAAAACAAAAACAAACTCATGTACATAAAATAAAACAAATAAAAACAAATCTTTAAAATGTTTTAATAGTTATTCAAGGATTCTAGTCATCCATGATTAATTATCGTACTTTCTATAAACATTGTCAGATGAAGACAAATTTGTGTAAAGGAAAAGAGGATCATGCAAATGATGGTCAAAAAAAAAAAAAAAAAACCAAAACCAAAACAACAATTCTAAAAGTTGTTATATTTGGACATAAATATATAGTCTACCAAATTTAACTATATGGATATACTTCTGGTTAAAGTACAAAAAGTAAAAGAATACTTGTTATTTTATCCTTTCTCTTATTTCTAAAATATTTGCTTTCTTATATTCTCCATTAAACGCTGAAAAAGATTATTATGTCTTAGGAGTGAAGAAACTTTTCTCTTTTGCTTTTTGAGGGTTTCCTGTGTTGCTCTAACAATAGCCAAATGAAGTAGTAGAAAATACACAGCCTTAATAATGTATAAAGTGGGGAAATTATACCATGGCAGAGATCACAGGATTGTGATGACCCACAAGTCCAACATGATTTAGTAGCTTATATACCCATTTCCTTATAGGAGGAGAGAATGAAGAATTTAGAATCAATATCTGTTGGAACTCAATGAACTTTAAGGGAAGGAGTCCTCTTATGTAAGAAGTGGGAAATAGTAAGATCTGGAGAGGACAGGAACTCCACAAGGAGAGCAACAGAACCAGAAACTTTGAACACAGGGGCCTTCCCAGAGACTCATTCTCCAACCAAGTATCATGTATGGAGATAACCTAGAACCCCTGCACAGATGTAGCCCATGGCAGTTTAGTGTCCAAGTGGGTTACATAGTAATGGGAAGAGGGACTGCCTCTGACATAAACTGATTGGCCTGCTCTTTGATCACCTCCCCCTGAGGAGGGAGCAGCCTTACCAGATCACAGAAGATGACAATGCAGCCACTCCTGATGAGATCTGATAGACTAAGATCAGAAGGAGGAAGAGGGGGACCTCCCCTATCAGTGGACTTGGGGAGGGGCATGCATGAAGAAGGGAGAGGGAAGGTGGGATTGGGAGGAGGGGAGGGAGGGGCTTATGGGGGGATACAAAGTGAATAAAGTGTAATTAATAAAAGTTTTTTAAAAAAAAGACAAAAAAAAAAAACCCAAAAAACCCAAAACAAAACAGATCATTGGTTGTAAATGATTCTCTGTGGGACCAAAATGATTCTCTATGGGACCCAAATGGAGACTGGGCTACATTTGAAAAGGGGGCCTAGGACCTCTATGCATGGTTCTTGGTTGGTGCATCAGTTTCTGAACCCACTCAGGGCCCAGAATGTTGGCTTTGTTGGTCTCCTTGTGGAGCTCCTATCCCCTCTGTGTCCTCCTATTCTCCGACTCTTCCATAAGAAGACTCCCTGCACTCTGCCCAAAGTTTGGTTGTGAGTCTCAGCATCTGCTTAGATCCCCTGTTGGTGGAGTCTTTCAGAGGATAGAGCATGCCAGAGCAGGGGCTGTCTCTGACATGGACTCTTATTGCCCACTCTTTGATCACTTCCTTCTGGCTGGGCAGCCTTGCCAGGCCACAGAGGAAGAGGATACAGTCCTGATGAGACATGGTAGACTAGGGACAGCTGGTAGGGGAGGAGGGCTCCCCCTTTCTGTGGACAATGAGAGAGGGATACAGGGGAAGAGGGAGGGAGGTTGGGATCAGGAGGAGACAAGGGATGGGTCTACAATCAGGATAGAAAGTGAATAAATTACAAAAAAATAAATTTATATGTACAAAATAAAATACATTTACATTTAAAGGGAAAAAAAGGTCTAAATGAGAAATGCAAGTTAATGAATTTTCCTTTAACTTAATTATGTCCTCTGGCAAATAAAAATAAAAATTGATGTCTGTTAGGTATATTGTCAACCTTCTTTCCAGCAATGTAAGTTTGGTGGAAGTGGAGAGAAAGGGACACACGTATTAATTCCTTGACAGGTGGGAGCTTAGGCCAATAAGGGTATCCTTAGGAAATCCTGCCCCATCTTTGCAGGGATCAAAACAGAGAGATTTTAACACTGAGTCTGCTTTTAAAAGCCTTTCAATTTCATTTTGACTATTGCTTTGCACACCAAGACCCCTATCAGCCTCAATGATAATAACAGTATTTTTTCATCATTGCATAGAAAATATTTTGTTGTTGAAATAAAATCACCAAGTTCCAGGAGAGAAAAATTAATACAACTTTTATGTTATGGTCAAACAGTCTTCACATATTTTTATCAAAATCTGAACCATGTCTGTTGTCTACATGATGAGAGTTACACATACACACACACACACACACACACACACACACACAGAGAGAGAGAGAGAGAGAGAGAGAGAACCTTGAATAGCAAGTGAGTTATTTATAATATGTAAAGTTACTACCAAGGAAGTTGCCTCATTGTTGCTTGGCTTTGCCTCATAGTGATGACTATGGACACTTAAGGATTCAGTGAGCTCTCCTACTGGTTTACAGTCTTACAGGGATGCTTTTCTACCACCAGAACATTGGCCATAAATGTCTATTAGTCAAAATAACTGGAGCACTTTTATAAGACCTGAGAGTGTATGTTTCCCATTCTGCTTCTCCTTAAATGACTAAGAGTGCAAAAATAACCAATCTCTTGACCTCTTAAATCACAAATTGGACAGGCTTACCATTAAAGCATACTGTAAATGTGTTTCACATTATTTAGCTCATTTAGCATGCTCAGCAGCAAGCATTGAAATGTTTTGGGTTCTGTCCTTTTTTCATCACAGAGGATATTAAATGATCTTTTCAAGCCACTAAGGGATTTCTGAAACAAGACAGAACAATTGGAATATTCCTGATAGGCCATCATGGACCATCCACATAAAGAATGAAGAATGTAAGCGTTGAATTGGCTAAGTAATTACTTGGTTTTCTGATAACTACTTAGATCATCCTCCAAAGATGGCATGACTTGTCCAATTGAAAAGATCATATACCTATTTTACATTAAAAAAATGAAGAACAGATATATAGAAGAGTGGTTCACTACTAAATTTCTACCCTTTAGGTTAGAAGTGACCAATAGAAAACATAATAAGGCAAATAAAAATTGTCGCCAAACCAACATCTACCTATTTATGTTTCACGTTAAAGCTAGAATATAGCATTCTGATTAGCAAAACGAAAAACAAAATCTGTGTGATTTTTTTCCTTCCTTTGGCAAATTAATTCCTTTTAAATTTTTCTAAAAATATACCTTAAAACCCAGGAAAATATAAGCATTCTAAGAAGTTTCATGCGTCAATTTCTAAATATGCTTCGGAGTCTCTCTGAAACAGCTGAAAATACTAAAATATTATTCAAAGTGTGCGGTGAAGTACCCAGTGTCTGCCTCACAAGGTCTTGTCACTAAGTATTGATGCCATGTCACAGATTAAAGAAAACTGTAATAGTTTTCTTACATAGGTACAAAGGTAAAATCACCTGTCATGATCAACCGCTGTCAACTGGCGTACACAAGTGACAGCTGTGGAGACAGCCCAGCAAGGCAGCATCATTCCAGACAAGTTGGGATATGACTTGCATCTACACTTCTTGTTCAATATATCATGGTGTGATTTTAAGGTGTGTGAGTGTGTGTGTGTGTGTGTTTATGTGTGTGTGAAGTTTAAATAGGCATTTCTCCTTGGTCTGAATTTGAAAATGTGTGACGATTCCTTAAAGAAATGAGATTCACAACTCAAGTTTTACGTGGCACACGGCAGAGTACGGCAGAGTACTAACAGGTGAGACAGGGTACCTGATTATTACAATTTGGAAAAAAATATCTGCTCTCTTTATATGACACTAGGCATTTTTACACTTTTCTTTCTGGATCCTGGATGGATTTTCTCACATGTAAGTCAGTCTTTTTTTGAGGATTATAAATACCTCTGTGAAGCTTGCCTCCAGCTAAGCTATTCTAGCCAAGATATTTCCAACAGGTGTATCTTCCAATATTTTTCTGCTACTTTAAAAAATGCCAGGGATAGGAAAGATGTATTATCGGGTTGGGGGTGGATTTCATTTAACAAAAAAGTGTCATAGAAATAGAAACTACTAAAATTAAAGAATAAGCTGTACATTGAAAGCATCATTGCTTTTCATCTTGGGAAATACAAAGCAGCATCTAATAAGGCAGAGGAAATGAAGAGGTTGATGAGAGAGTTTTATGTGCAGGTGGCTGATAATGGCCACCAAGTTTGCCTCACTGATGAGCACACCTACTAGTTATGACATAAAGGTAAAAACGTGTTCCATTAAAATCAAATTCCCAATGTGTTTCATTAAAGCAAGATTTTGCAAGCTATCCAGATGATGTGCAGGTACCTAAAGAGAATATTGAAATATGTAGAATTTTCTTGATGAACCAGTAGAAGATAATATTTCTTTGAATTTGCCCCTTATTATAAAGCTTCTCCTTCTAAGCAGTAATAACATGAAACTTGTGATAAACATTACTGTTCACATCTCTTTTTTCCATCATCCCAAGGAAAAGGTTTATAGAAAAGTGATGAAGTTAGCAGATTTCACCCATCTAGTCCTACATTTTTAGGACAAGAATGATGAAACTATGAATATGAGCAGGACCTGGGCTGCAGAGCAGATAACACAAGCACACCCTTTTCTGCTTTTGTTTTTGTTTTGTCAACTTGACATCATCTAGAGTGGTCTCAGAAGAGGAACCACAATTGAGCACTGACTTCATCAGACTGTAGGTAGGCAAATCTATAGGTCATTTCCTGATTAAAGAATGATGTGGAAGGACCCAGACCACTATAGGAGACACCACCCCTGTGTAGGTGGTTTTGGGCAGTACAAGAAAACAGACTGAGCAAGCCATAAAGAGCAAAGCAGTAAGCAGGGTTAATTCTTTTGTGGCCTCTACTTCATCTCCTGGCTCCAGGTTCCCACCTTGAGTTCCTGTCCTGACGTTCCTCTGTGATAGATTGTGACCTAAGGATTATAAGACAAAATAAACCCTTTCCTCCCTAAGTTACTTTTGGACATGGCATTTTATCACAGCAGTGGAAACGTTAACTAAGCCAGATGCCTACAGCATACGTGGAGCACTGATTCTGCATTTTGGAATGAAATGTTTCTCTGCTCTTATAGTTAAAAAACAAAACAAAACAAAACAAAAAAACCCACATTTTTTTATAGATACTTTGGTCTAACTCATTTTGATCATTCATATCGAACTTACCTATTTTTCTCATATCCAGGTTTTCTCTCTTCTTGACTTCCTTTACCCCAACTGTCCATTTGTGTCTCTCATTTTAAGTATATATGATAACTGGAGTTATATAAGATATGTACGCATTTTTCTTCTGTTCAGGGGATCTTAATTAATACAATAAATATCCTATTATAGGTAGAATAATCAACCTGCTTTATGATAAAATTTAAAAGCGTCTGGAAATTTTCTCTATATCCTTCTGTTCCCTATTATTAATTGTACCAAGTCATTCTTGATGCCTGTGCACTCTTTAATTGAATTAGAATGCAACATCCAGTATAATCTTCTGCAGTATGATTTCCGCAGTATGTTTATTTCTTTGCTATTTTATTTTCAGATCTCTATTTCAAGATACTATGTATCTTATACTTCAAAGTCAATACTTTAACTAGAAATTACACTAACCATAAGAAAATTGAATCCTAAAATGATTTTTATCTTTCCATTCTTGCAAACTTAAACACACATAAAGGCACAAACACATGATAATAAGGAATTGGGGCTTTGAACCGAGGCTTCCCATATCCAATGTACAAGTAAAAGCACTAGAAGAACTTGCTTAACTTCCTTAATAATCACCATTTTCCCTGTCAAATGAAAATTATGAAGCCTACCTTTGAATATTTTAATAAAAATTAAGCAGATGCTTAATAGAATGAGCAACACAAAACAGCACAAGAAATAGTGAAGTTTGCCCCATTTTGAGAGAACACATGGAGAACAGAGGGACAGTTTTGTAAGCTGAAAAGCAAGGCTTCATAAGACTATTTCTATTTTTAAATTTTTTATTAATTACACTTTATTCACTTTGTATCTCCATCTCATCTGTAGCTCCCTCCCTCTTCCACCTCCGATCCTTCCCTTCCTCTCTCTTCTCCAAGCATACCCCTTCCCAAGTCCATTGAAAGAAGAGGTCTTCTTTTCCTTCCTTCTCATCTAGTCTATTAGGTCTCATCAGGAGTGGCTGCAGTGTCTTCCTCTGTGGCCTGGCAAGGTTGCTCCCCCCCCTCAGGGGAAGGTGATCAAAGAGGAGGCTAATCAATTCATGTTACAGACAGTCCCTGTTTCCATTACTAGAGAACCACTTGGACACTGAACTGCCATGGGCTATATCTGTGCAGGGGTTCTAGGTTATCTCCATGCATGGTACTTGGTTGGAGTATGAGTCTCAGAAAAGACCCATGTGCTCAGATTTTTTGGTTCTGTTGCCCTCTTTGTGGAGCTCCTGTCCTCTCCAGGTCTTACTATTTCCCACTTCTTTCATAAGATTCCTTGCACTCTGACCAAAGGTTGGTCATAAGTCTCAGCATCTGCTTTGATAGTCTGCAGGACAGAGCCTTTCAGAGGCTCTCTGTGGCAGGCTTCTGTCCTGTTCCCTGTTTTCTCCTTCTTCTGATGCCCATCCTCTTTGCCTTTCTGGATGGGGATTGAGCATTTTAGCCAGAGTCCTCCCTCTTGATAAGTTTCTTTAGATGTACAGATTTTAGTAGGTTTATCCTATATCATATGTCTATATGAGTGAGCATATACCGTGTGTGTCTTTCTGCTTCTGGGATAGCTCACTCAGGATGATCTTTTCCAGTTCTCACCATTTACCTACAAATTTCATGATTTCCATTTTTTTTAATTGCTGAGTAACATTCCATTGTGTAGATGTACCAAAATTTCATATCCATTCCTCAACTGAAGGTCATCTGGGTTGTTTCCAGCTTCTGGCTATTACAAATACCAACACAATTCTTTAGAGACCTTGAAAGAAAAAAATTTTAACTTCATATGGAATAACAAGAAACCCAGAACTGCCAAAACAATCCTCTACAATAAAAGATCCTCTGGAGGTATCCCCATCCCTGATCTCAAGCTGTACTATAGAGCAACAATACTAAAAACTGAATGGTACTGGCATAGAAACAGAATGGTGGATCAATGGAATCAAGTAGAAGACCCTGAAATAAACCCACACGCTTATGGACACCTAATTTTTGACAAAGACGCCAAAACCATACAATGGTAAAAAGATAGCACCTTCAACAAATGGTTTTGGTCTAACTGGATGTCTACATGCAGAAAAATGAAAATAGATCCATATTTATCACCCTGCACAAAACTAAAGTCCAAGTGGATCAATGACCTCAATATAAAACCAGATACACTAAACCTGTTAGAAGAAAAAGCAGGGAAAAGCCTTGAACTCATTGGCACAGGAGACAACTTGCTGAACAGAACACCAACAGCACAGGCTCTAAGAGCAACAATCAATAAATGGAACCTCATGAAACTGAAACTTCTGTAAAACAAAGGACACTGTCCGCAGAACAAAATGACAGCCTACAGATTGGGAAAGGATCTTCACCAGCCCTATATCTGACAGAGGGCTAATATCCAGTATATGTAAAGAACTCAAGAACTTAAAAAGCAACAAATCAAGTAATCCAATTAAAAAATGGGGAACAGAGCTAAACAAAGAATTCTCAATAGAGGAATATCGAATGGCAGACTATTTCTTTTTTAATTAAATTTTATTTTTTTAATATTAATTACAGTTTATTCATTTTGTATCCCAGCTGTAGCCCCCTCCCTCATTCCTTCCTAATAACACCCTCCCTCCTTCATCTCTTCCCATGCTCCTCTCCAAGTCCACTGATAGGGGAGGTCCTCCTTCCCTTCCAACTGATCCTAACCTATCAGGTCTCATCAGGACTGGCTGCATTGTCCTCCTCTGTGGCCTGGCAAGGTTGCTCCCCCATCAGGTAGAAGGTATTTATAAAAGTACTTCTGGGTTGATTGATCATCTTACCCAGGGTCCCCCTTCTTGCTTTGCTTCTTTAGGTGTACAGATTTTAGTATGTTTATCCTATCTTATAGGTCTAGTATCCACTTATAAGTAAGTATATATCAATCCTCACTCAGAAAGACAAACGGGATGGACATTGGAAGAAGGAGAAAACAGGAAACAGGACAGGATCCTACCACAGAGGGTCTCTAAAATACTCTACCCAGCAGTGTATCAAAGCAGATGCTGAGACTCATAACCAAACTTTGGCCACAGTACAGGGAATCCTATGAAAGAAGGGGGAGATAGAAGGACCTGGAGAGGACAGGAGTTCCACAAGGAGAGCAACAGAACCAAAATATTTAGGCTCAGGAGTCTTTTCTGAGATTGATACTCCAACCAAGGACCATTCATAGATTTAACCTAGAACCCCTGCTCAGTTGTAGCCCATGGCAGTTCAGTATGCAAGTGGGAATCCTAGTAAGGGGAACAGGGACTGTCTCTGACATGAACTCAGTGGTGAGCTCTTTGACCAACCTCCTCCCCCTTGAGTGGGAAGCAGTCTTACCAGGCCACAGAGGAGGACAATGCCAATGCAGCCAGTCCTGATAAGACCTGAGAAACTAGGGTCAGATGGAAGGGGAGGAGGACCTCCCCTATCAGTGGACTTGGGGAGGGACATGGGAGGAGATGAAGGAGGGAGAGTGGGATGGGGAGGGAATGTGAGAGGGAGCTACAGCTGGGATACAAAGTGAATAAAGTGTAATTAATATAAAAAAATAAAAACTTAATTAAAAGAAAGAAAGAAAAAAAACTATTTCTGGGAACTGCCTTACTGTCTCTGCTCAGGGAGTGAATACCCAGGACATGTTCCTTATGTCATGATTGCCATCCCATGGGGAAATCTGATGGGACAAATATCGGCAAACTCTGCTGATGATTCTGTGCTGAGAATGCTCTTTTCTTGGTTGGCTCAAAGAAGATGAAATTTCTGCTTGGGACAACAAGAGTTCTTTTAGTAAGTCCCCAATGGAGGCTATGTCATTGTCGTTCTTACCTGTCTTACATTCTTATGGTCCTTCTTATTAAGAGGAAGGATAAGACACATACCAACACAAATTCCTACAAGCATCAGACATTTCTGCTGGGGAAAATGTGAGTTAAAATTTTGAAAGCAAATGCTTTTACAGGGAATCTACCAAAAAAAAAACAAATTCTAACTCAGGAGGGAAACATTGCATGCCTGGATTGGTTCTGAGTTAGTTCCCAATGTTAAAGTCAGTTAATTCAGAAGAATTGGCTTTCCATGAACTCCAAGCAATAGACTTACTATAGTTAAGAATGCCTGTAATCCCAGCACTCAGGGAGGGAGAGGCAGGCAGATCTCTGTGAATTTGACACCAGCCTGGTTTACAAAGCTAGTCCAGGACAGCCAAGGCTACACAGAAAAACCCTGTCATGAAAAAACCAAAATCAAAACTGCCCGCCCCCCACCAAAGAAAACAAAAAAGAATTAGATCCAAGGTTCCAGAATAATTTCTCTGTAGAACAGATGGCAGTGCCAGTGAGTAAGTTGGTGTTATTAAAGCTGGCCTGCTCATCTTCAAAAAGCTCTTCCACACACAGCTATCCCCTTGACTAGGGGAAGAAAAGGAGTTTAAGGCAGATCGTTCTGCCCTGTCAGTCATGGCATCCTGGCAAACAGGCGTTGCCGACATCACCTGCTAGGGAACACTGTCTCAGGTTGTTTGCTTCTGAACGGTAACTCAAAACTATGCTTAACCACTCTGAGTGTCATACTAATGCCGGCATTTACATATTTCACTAAACTTTTATCTGGAAAAAATCTGGAAGTGTCATGAGAGAGGTTTTTTTTCTCTTTGTTTTTCAAGTACATGAAACTGCAATAAAACAAAGCCAATGGAAAACAGCCTTTGGCTGAAGACTTTTCTCGGCTTCCTAATTTTAGTCGGCTCAAAAGCTTGTCTTACTCAACTGTGGAAATAGTGACTCTGGTGTTAGTCTAATCAAGAGATGTAGAAAACTAGAAGAATAAAATAAGTTAGTCATGAGGTGGTTTGAACTTTCATGTGGGTTGAGGTTTTAGTTCATCTTGGAGATGAAGACTTTCACATGTTACTATTTCATGTAATTTAATTCTTTAACCAGATTTAGATTTAAGTTATCTGTCCCTGAGCTGTAATTGCCTATATACATGTTCTTTAAACTCTGAGGAAGTTCCTTATATGAACACTTAAAATGGAACTTTTAACTTTTAGAATTTTAAACCATTCAAATGATTATTATTGTAAAGTTATAAAGCTCTCGTGTAATGAATACTTTAGATCTGCAAAGAAAGCATTTCTTTTCTCTTAGGACCTGGTAGAATATAAGGTAGTTGCATCAATATGAGTTCATTTCTTTTCTTAAAAACAAGAAAGCAATAACAGGTGTGAGAGTAGGTAACTGTCTCCCATGGCTGCAAGAACAACAAGGAAGGCTGTAACCGGGAAGGTTCTAAGTGCTGGAAGTGTTGGAAGAGCTGCTTCAAGATTAGAATTAGAATGCACGTGGGAAAGGCAGAGAAAACCTCTTTACCATAAATCATCTAGATACTTAATTTGGAATCAAACACAAACTTGAACATGTGTCATATCATCTGGCTGAATTCACCTGGGCTTTATTAAGACGGTGTGAGCCAAAGACTACAAGGTTTTAGACAAGTTTGAGCAGATCATGTGCTAAAGAGAAAAACAAATGTACTATCTAGCTTAACCTTGGACAATAAAACTCCCCAAACCTCCAAACACCAACCTCAAATGATTAATGGACAGATCTTCTTTATATGCGCACTATATTTTAATGTTACCACAATGCAGTGCTTAATAACAGGAATTTTAGGTTGCTTCTATTTTGAGATGAAGCTCTGGCATCTCTACACAGTAACTGCATAGCTGTAATCAGATCCACATTTAATCCCCATTGCTTCAGATCCCCATCTGTGACGTGGGTGCTACTGTACTCCAGGGATATAGAAGTTCTATGTAAATTAATATAATGGGTATCAAATGCCTAGCTCCATTCCAGGTATAAAATAAGACATTAATAAAGAATGGTAACGTTTATTTCTGTTATAAATGAAATGTTGAGTTCAAAACACATACAGCTTTTGTCAATGACCAATTTACATATGCAAAAAACTACTGTCCTAATCTTAAGCAGTTTTCATTGTTTTATCTGGTAAATTTTATTTTCTACAATTTCATTAGATTAAGAAATTATAACTTACGTAAATATGGTCTTATCCAGATGAACCAATTAGTTATATGTTTCTACCTTTTTTTCCATCACCTCTTCTCTCCTCATTGTCTGCCGACATGTAAACTTTCCAGTCTAAGGCAGTAGAAGCATTTGGAAGCCTTATGCTGTTACATCCTGAACACGTTAGTGCATGTGTCTGTGAGACATGACAAGCCGCTTGTACCACTCAGTGTTGTTACCAACGTCAGAGACTTCGGCCCAACATCAGGACCAATCTATGGTCAAAGTTGATTATTTCGGTGGCATATTTTATAGCTATTTTTTTTGTTTCATCAGTTCAGAGGCTAATCCAGGATCACAAATTAAATTTTGTCTTTATATCTTTTAATCTCTTTAATGTGGAACAAATTTTCAGTCCAAATAAACAAACAAACAAACAGTGGAAGAGGAGATGGCTCCTTCCGTGGTCAATAGTGTTTTCTGTTCTGCTAGACCTGTGATTGATTGCCAGCACTTAAACCAAGTGGTTCACAGCTGCCTGTAAGTTCAGCTACAGGCAATCTCGTACCCTCTTCTGGATTCCATGAGCACATAACCACACATAGACACATGCATGCATATAATAAAGAAAAAATTAAAAAATAAGCACTAAAAACAAATAAATAAAAACTAAAAACAAATAAAACTAAAAACTAATAAAACTAAAAACAAATAAGCTAAAAACAAAACCAAACAAAAAATCTTTTCTTGACTATTAGAGACTACAGTAGGGTTATATTAAGGTGTATATCTCTTTTTCTGATTTACCATGATTAGCTTTAGCTTATAGGAATTTAAAGGAAATCCTCCTGAAATAATTTTATATTGTTTTTGCATGCAGACACAGGCTCCATGAAAAGCTATTATTTGAATGATAAAAGTTGGTGGGAAGGAGCCATGTTTACTGAAGGACAGGCATCTTGGAAGATGGAGATGTGCCAGTCTCAAACGTAGGGGCACACAGGCATTTTATAAGGAGAAAAAGGAGGTACAGTGAGGTAATTGAGCTGTATGGTTGACTGGCATCTTCAAAGGCTAACTCCTATCATTTGGCTTCTTCTCCCTCTTCACCATAGGGTTAGTCTTTGCATTTCTTTCAAACAGAAATTGCTAGTTTCTGAATTAAGCTTCGTGGCAATCTGTATGCTTTGCATTACTTCATGCACAGAGTTAAAGACTAAGAAAGAACATTATAGATTCTAATATTATCTGAAGCTCACCAACTGATCTGGGTTTCGTAATTCTAAGGAAAGACTATTTAGCAATCAATATATTTACTACATGGGGTTCCTTCTCTTGAGGACCCTGAGAGTTAGTCAAAAGAAAAGAGAGGTAGTTCTTCTAAAATGGCTATGGAAGATAAACAATCTAATGGACAGGTAAGACGTGGGGGCAGGGCAGGCAACAACAAGAAAAGTAACTTTGCAAAACACGGCTCTCCAAGAAAAGGCCCCCATCATTCTTTTCAACACAGCTGGTTAGGAGTTAAATGATATCAGTTTAGCACAAAACCAATGGCTTTATCTTTGATAACTTGATTAAGATACAGCACCCTCCTCATCCCAGGTGAGGGGAATACACCTTTAATACCAGCACTTGGGAAGCAGAAGCAGGAACATTTGTGTGAGTTCCAAGCCAGCCTGCTCGCCAGAGTCAGATTCAAGACAGCCAATGCTACATAGAGAATCCCTGTCTTGAAAAACCAAAAAAACAAAACAAATAAAGAAGAAAAATGAGACATGCTCTTTGGATTTCTCTAGCTCTAGTCCTTGGCTTTGATACTTGTCAGGTTTGCATTACCAGGTGGTAACAAAACATATTAAATAAAGTTAGAAGGAATCCCTCCCTCCATAACTGATCACCCTCATTATCAGGTCAAATTCCCCAAATCTCCTTTGGCACTGAGTAATGTATGATCATTTAGCCTGCTTCAGCAAGAATCCTAAACGAGCCAAAAGACTCCAATTAACCCCTGGTTCTGTTCTGCGGTACTCCATGTATTTAACTCTACTCTGTCCTTTGGCTATTGATCTCTCTCATATGTTATCTTCAGTTCTGATATCTTCTCAGTAAAATAGATTGGTAACATTTGCTGAGTAAATTTTGTTTTTACTGCTGAAATTACTGTCCAACTCTTGTTTTTCCTTGATCACATGTAGATAACATATTCTACATAATTCATCAAAGAGACTGGTTTTGCTTGTTACTGAAAACGAAGAGGTATCCTTTCAACCACAGCGCTTTAGATATTAGGCCACTGGTGTGAAGAAAGTAAAGAAGGAATATAAAATCATAATTGAAGATGTTCAGGAAACAACTGCATGGCTGAGCCCACAAAGGAAGGTGTGCCATGAAGGTATGGGTTGGCAGAATGACTGATCAATAGATGCTGCCAGTCTATGCTTTAATCCCCCTCAGTGCTTAGAGATGAGTGCAGGATGGATTGGCATACTGACAGGGAAAGGTAATACTGCTGGTGCCTAAAACAAGATGTGCCAGTCTTGTGAAGAACTGAGCACTTAGTAAAACACTTAGACAAAAATCAATGAAATGATTACAAAACCGATAAAAGAGAAAGAAAATTGCAATGGACCTCTTCATCTCATTTTATAAATAAAATAATTCTCACAAAGAGAATTTCAGGTCTAAATGATATTATTGTTGGATTTTAGTAAAGCATTGATATGCAAAACATATTATCACCTTATCCATTGAGAAATTAGAACACTTCTCAACTCGTATAACATGGCTCTCATCATAGTAACATCCAAACCAGACACAGACAACCTACATAAAGGAAACTACAGAGTAAATTCTTCATGAATAAAGATAGCAAATTATAGTTGAAGAAATTTTCTCTGATCAAGTATAAATGGATAAAATTTATTAGATCAAGTCCCTTCTAACTGCTTTTTGGCCTTGGGATGCAAGGTTGGTTTGACAATTAAAAACTAATCAATGTCAACGTGCTGACATGTCAACAGACTCAGTAAGAAATACTTTTAGTCACAGAAGAAGAAAAACACTGGATAAGATTCAAAACCCATGTAATAGGAAAACAAAGAACGGAGGAAACATTCTGGTACAGGGTATCTACAAAACAGCTACAAGTAACTTCAACTCCTACTAGATCACATTAGATTATTTTGATGGCATGTTGGACACTGACCAACTACTGTGGCCAAATGCTTTGGTGAGAGAGAAAGAGTCCATGATGTGGGGTCCGTCAATACTTTGTAGTACCTTTGGAGAGGAGGCATTGAATGTTAAATGAGTGATCATGTAACTTAAAATTCTTGATGTCTTCTGTATATCTCTCTGTGTGTGTGAGAGTGTGTGTGTGTGTGTGTGTGTGTGTGTGTGTGTGTGTCAGCGATAATAAATTCTGCTCTGCCCTAATGAGTGTCCAGTCTGATAGAAGCAATGTAAGGAGCTCCCACTCCTGTAAGAAAGAAGGACTGAATAGCACATAACAAAGGGTGCAGGCAAAGCCCTGAAAGGCAAGCGTGAGAGGGCTGTGAGGTTGCGGCTTAGACCTGAAGGGAAACAATGGGCACAAGGCAAGGAAAGTGGGTGAGACAAGACAGTCCAGCCATGCTGAGCGACTTTGACTTTGTAGCTAGCTGGGTAGCAGGCATTCGATTCTGTATTGGGAGGGTGGATCTAGTAAAAGGAAACATGTACTGAAGAGTGAGACTAATGCAGAGGCAGAGAGTCCAGCCAGAAGCAAATCCTCCCTCTCAGCAGGCAGAGAGAAAACAGCTTCAGCATTGTGAGCCCCACCACTGTGAGCTGAAACCAATGCTAAACAGAAGAACATTGAGAAGGTTTGGAAGGTAAGAGACTAGTAGGCAGAAGCAAAATAAATGTTGAAGAAGGAAGGGCACATGAGCAAAAAGGTAGAGGAGTCTGTTAGGGACTAAACCGTGTCCTTGGATAAAATGCACAGGGGGACTGTAATGGAAGGAAGGAGAACTAAGCCCACACTTGGGACACTGGAGGTTGTAAGGCAGGGCGAATCTGATGGGGCCGGTGCCACTGAGAGGAGAGGTAGCATGGTGTTCTTTCTCTGGGTGCACAGACATGCGACCACACAAGGATCTTGTGAGATGTGGTAGCCGGTGCTTAGAAACCACAAGCTGTTTGACTTTGACTCTAGACTTCCGGGCTTGTACTTGAGAAGCTGCTGAAGTTCACTTACCTGTGTTATTCTGTTGCGGGGGGCCAGTTGACCATGGAGGAAATTGAGCCAAAACCTGTGTTGTTTTAAGGCTTCTCTCCATGTGAACCAGTTTCCTTACTTATCTTGGGAAGTAGACACTAGACAGATGGAGTATAGGGATTATCACATATATTATTTTTTACTATTTATAAATCAATAATAATGATACTAATTGTGCAAAATAATCTAACAATGAAGACAAATAATATTTGTTTGATAATAGTAGCTACATTAAATTTTTATAAGCAGCTTGTCCTTTTCTATAATTTATATTCTCTCTTCTGTTGAACTCAAGACCCAAACTGGGCCTATGCCTCTCAGAAGGAAATGTGGGTGTTGTTGACATGGTAGGTCTGTAAACAGACATGACTGCTGTATCATCCTAAATTCCAGACCAAAGTACTTTAAATTTTATCCAGGTTCTTGTTGTCAAAAGCTAAAACACTAATCACAATGTTCCTTTTTTTTCTTAGTAAGTTAGCACAAAAGTCACAATTGTCAAAAAAGACTCATAATTCATGCGTGTTACCTATGGTGCTGAATCAGGCAAGAAAGAGTTTCACACAAAGTATTCCTTTCCCAAGTGACTTGAGCCTTTAAACCCAGCTTCCTCATTGTCCCCTTCTTGATCCTGGAAGAGTAAGTGAGAAATAAATGTGTTGCATGTACCACACACACCATTATATGGCCATTCAGATTTATTACTTTGGATGCTACAGGAAAAGCCCGTGTTTTTGTCTAGCTATGTACTTACAATTGTGTACACTTGGAATTTTTGTAATATTCAGAAAAATAGGTCAAGTTTATCATATTCAGATAACATTCTTTTTAATCAATTTACAAAGTCTCATGTAGCCCCGTCTGCTCTGGAACTCACTGTATAGATGACAGTGACTTTGAATTCTGATCTCCCAGAGGTTACACATGAGAACCACCATTCCCAGTTTGTGTTATGCGGGTGATGGAACACAGAGCTTCATGAATGCTAGGCTATCACTATACTGACAGAGTTACATCCCCTGCCCAAATAACCTTTTAAATTTCCTACTCCTACCATTACATATTTATCTGGAATTCTGTTTAATGGAGGTCACGGCTTCTTTTAGTTAGTCATTAGTTTTAACATGCTTGGCCTCCTGCTAAGCATAAGGCAGGAGAACGCAGTAGCTTAAAGTCCCTACTGTGTGTAGTGGCACACAGCTGTAATCTTACTAACAATCATTAGCTTGGCAATCCCTTACCTCTATGTCTTTCACTTAGTTGGACTACTCTTGTTATATTTCGTTTGACAAATACCAGTATTTTTGATTGACCAATACATTGTTAAAATGTGGACCCGAACCATAGTTAAGAGTTCCATAAGTAAGTATGTGGGTCGTGAAAAAAGTTGGCAACCGTTAATGGTTTCTGAATGTGCAACTATCAAACATTGATGACATTGCTTATCCATGCTGTGGTGCATGACTTCTCTGCAACCTTGGCTCCGAATTTTCAGCATGTTTTCACACCTTATAATGCTTGTGTCGTATGCTAGGTGATACCTACAAATACTGCTTAAAACATCTCAGTTCAGATGAATATGTTATGAATTATAGTATGTTTACTGTACACACAAGACGTTTGTAGCTTATAAAAGCACAATAAAATAAAAACACATAAAAATAAAAAAACACATAAAAACACAGAAAATAGACTTATTCTCCCACCATTGTTACTCAGCATGTAAGTTTCAAATTAGTATAGTTTTATTGTATTACGTAGGAATGCTTGGTTTTAAAAATTGCTGTTTAAAATCGTTGAATGAATTTTGTCTTGGAATCAGGATATAAATTATTTCCAATAAGTTCTGAAGTGACCTTAAACAGTCTTGTGCTGTTTTGTACTAAATCTGCAAAGTAGCATTGATAATTTTAAAATAAAAGCTTTTTTTTTTAATCAACTTTGAAAATCACTGAAGATTCTATACATAGCTCCCAGAAACAGATACTCAGACAAGATTTCCTACCTTATGTCAAAGTAAAAGAGCACTTCAATCTCATTGGTATACACAGTTTTCCTAATTTTAAATAAAGGGTGAAATTACACACGCACGCACACGCACTCACCTATGTATGCCAAAGAATTGTCCTAGAATACATTTCTTTATGATTTATTATCAGCAAATGTTCAATCTGTATGCCTATTTTCTATAGCTCTATACCCTGGAGTCCTGACTGGAAAGAATTTAAGAACCATAGTCTAATGAACACTTCAATTTCTGCTCTAGGAAACTTTCCTGATTTGACTGTTTGTTTTTTCCTCTGCAACTCCTGCTCTGCAAAGAGAAGTCCCCAAGAGGTCTCTTCAAAATATGCTTCATTCCCAACCTTCACTCTGACCAGTACATTTCCTTAAAGTTGTTGCAATGTATCATTGTTATTTATCCTCATGGGTTTACGTTGTATCATTGTTACTTATTCTCAAGAGTTTACACTGTATCATTGTTATATATCCTTTAGTCTGCAGTATGAGCTTTTCAAGTAAAGTAACTATAACCCAGCTGTCTGCACCGGCTTAATGCATGCTGCATGCATTAAGGCTATTTTAAAGCATAAACTCACTTCATTAATTCAATAATTCAGATGCCAATTCTAAACATAATTTAGAGAATTTCCTCCCATATTATGGAAATTAATATGTAAAATCACAGAGTATGGAATTTATTCAGAAGTTTGTACACTATGACTTTTAAAAGACAGAATTTTTTTGTTAGTTCAAACCACAAAAGTTCCCTTCTCACAAGTAGCTTTATGTAGAACAAACAGAACAACACAACAGAATGCAACATTATGACGTCCCTAAAGTATGTTTATTTGTACTTCACTCTTCATAGTCTTATTTAAGGTGTTTATCTAATACACTCAACAATAAACATGTTTAAATATACTTAGTTATAACCAAGTTAAAATTTATAGAGCACTGAATATATGTGGAAAATATATTTGGTTTCTCAATGGTGTATATGTTATAATCAATTACAACATATATTTCATTTTTCTGAAATGCAAAATAGAAGAAAATTGAGAGCCCTCTGGTGGGCAATATTTTAAGTTCAAAATTCTGCATTATAATAATTTCTCCATAGCATTTTCTAAAAATTAAACAAATATTTTATTTCTAAACAAGTTCTGTAAAATGATATTGGATGACTATGGAAAAGTTATTTCAGGGAATACATTAAGCAGACTTTATTTCCATGAAAAATATTAGGAATAGCTCTCTTTAAAAAAAAATCTGGGCCTAGGGGTCTTTTCTGAGACTGACACTCCAACCAAAGACCATTCATGGATATAACCTAGAACCCCTGCACAGAGGTAGTCCGTGGCAGCTTAGTCTCCAAATGGGCTCTCTAGTAAGGGGAGCAGGGTCTGTCTCTGACATGAACTCAGTGGCTGGCTCTTTGACCACCTCTGTCTCCCCCAAGTGGGGGGCAGACTTACCAGGCCACAGAGGAAGACTATGAAAGACAGTACTGATTGAGACCTGATAGGCTAGAGTCAGATGGAAGGGGAGGAGGACCTCCAATATCAGTGGACTGGGGAAGGGGCATGAGAGGAGATGAGGGAGGGAGAGAGGGAGGGTGGGATTGGGAGGGAGCAAGGGTGGGGCTACAGCTGGGATACAAAGTGAATACATTGTAATTAATAAAAAATTATATTAAAAAAGAATAAATCAATACAAATTAATAGGAAATCTTATCCTTTGATGCTGAATGTGAATGAAATGATTATAAATGAAGGTAAAAGCCAGGAAAGTAATAAAGGCTTTTTAAGCAAATTGTGTAGTTTAAATCTTTATTTAATTGCCATACTTTGTTGATGGTTTGTACATGGTTTAAACAAAGATTTGCTTCTCCCAGTTGCAGCCTTGGGAAGTTGCAGGTGGGGCTGGAGGACAGTGAAGCTCTGGAAAAAGTCTTCCCAGCTTGCGGCTTTCCTCCTGTGTCCTGACATGGTTCTGATGTCTCTCAATGCTCTAAACACTCATAGCTGCTCCTGTCTCATGAATTCAACTGCCCTAACTACTTTCCAAATGGCCTTCCTCTTTCCTGTAGCATCATGTTGGGAATAAGGATGCCAACAAATGACCTAGGGGAAGGGGCAAATACCCAGTCTTTAAATGCAATTGTTCAAATGAAACAATCACTTTTAGAGAAATGGCCTAGCGGCGTTTAGCACCATCATGTGCGTATTGCCACTTCTAACCAGTTCTAAAACGTTTATGTCATCTGCTATATGTCCAGTGTGTTTTATTCCTCTCTGAAATGTATATTGAAATTTGATCACCACTGTGGCAGTGTAATGATATGGATTTAAGCAGTGATTGGTTCTTGAGAGTGAGGTTTAATCCATTCAATAATTGATACAAAAAAAAAAAGATTGAAGTGGATATAGTATGAATTGTTTCATTACAAGAGCTAGCTTTGGCTAGCGTGGGGCTGTTATCGTGAAATGCCTTGAGCTGTGTCAGCATGCAGCATGGAAGCCCCACAAGATGCCATGCTATGCTTTTGCACTTCCTAGTCTTCTTTGAGTTAAATAAGTTTTCATACCTTAATTCCCCAGGCTGTCATATTCTGTTGTACTAACAAGGAAACTGCCTACAAATCGCCCCAACATAAAATCCCACTACTATTCAGTTACTTTCATTCCTCACCTAATTCAGACTATTGCCAATCAGCTACCTGAGGTGCAAACTTCAGCATTATGGTAGAGCAGGTGATGTTTTGGGATAACTTTTTTTTACAAACCATTTCTTTTGTCCTTAGATTTAAACATCTTGGAGCATGAACCATCACTTCCTTATTTTCCTTGGCTGAAATCCATTCTATTTTATACATGTAATATAATTTTTATCCACTCACCTGTTTTTGGACATTTACGCCATTTCTTCATTTTGTCATTGTGAACAGTACTGATGTGACCATTCATTTGAATAGTTGTCTGAGTTCTCATTTTCAGCTCCTTGGTGTATGTATTTTAATGTGGAATTCTAAGCTGCATTGTAATTCTATGGGGAAGGGGTAAAAGTCCAGTTTCTCCACAGCCTGACTCATACGCCTGATCATTCATCCTTTTGCTATAGACACCAAACAGGCTTTTAAACAGCGTCTCATCTAGTGCTACTGTTTCTATGGCAGTAGTGGTAGTATTTCTAAATACTATTTCTATGGTAGTATTTGATAAGGTTGTAGTACTCTGAACAAGAGTAGATCAAACCCCTCTTCTATTACATTCTGTGGTCTTGGAGTGGGTGAAAAAGATGTCTTGTTTAGGACTGACTGAGCACTCAGCAATAGGGCAATATGATGAAAATAATTGTACATCAGCATTATAATAAGGAAAGACATAAATGATCCTTTCGATTGTCAATTGTAGTTTATCTAATGTAGTTCTTAGAAACTGCCAGAGTACTGAGTATATGAAAACTTTGTCTTTCTTAACAAATAGCCAGCGCTCACACAAACATAGTGACCCTTAGTTCTTTTTTTTTATTATTATTTTTTATTTGTGCTATTTTTTTATTATTTTTTTCTTTTTAGTTACATTTTGTTAACTCTGTGTCCCAGCTGTATCCCGCTCCCTCATTCCCTCCCCAACCCCACACTCCCTCCCTGGTCTCCTCCCTGCCCCTTTCCAAGTCCACTGATAGGGGAGGACCTCCTCCCCTTTCATCTGACCCTGTTTTATCAGGTATCTTAGGACCAACTATGGATATAACCTAGAACTTCTGCTCGGATGTGGCCCATGGTAGCTCAGTAACCAAGTAGTTTTCCAAAGTAAGGGGAACACGGACTATTTCTAACAGGATCTCAAGGGCAGGCTGTTTGACCCCCCCCCCCCCAGGGGAGGAGCAGTCTGTTAGGCCACAGAGGAGGACTTTGCAGCCGACCCTTAGTTCTAATCCTTACGTTTGTTTAAAGTTAAGAATGAGTTTGGTCCTATCTACACTCAACTGAAATATGCAAATACACATTCCTGTATATTTAAACATGGCATTTAAAAGAGAGGGCAATCTAAATGCTGTGTAGTATAATTAAGTTCAGGTAATTAAAAGAGAAAATGGGTTCCTAAAACTTAAGAGAAATCAGTTATGGTTCAGAGCCAACGTTTAGAGAGACTTGGAGGAAGTTAAAGAAGCACTTTCTGTGGAAAGATCCTAGCAAGGGGCAGGGCATTGCAACTTTCAGGAGACAGCGAAGACACAAAGTAACTGATGGATAGAAGCCCAGAAACAGCAGGGGACAAAAGAGATGTGGGTGATGTTTCTATTTCCCCTGTCAATCTGTCTCAACTTTATAGATGGTACTGAAGTAGGAATTAATAATATAACACACTTAATTAAAACAATATTACAGGCAATTGCCTCCAGATTATTTTTATAAAGACACAGACAAATATCTGGGCACAATACAAATATTGACAGTACAAATTCTAGTTTGTATTATCTGTTTAAAATAGAATTAAGAAATTATGTTAGTTAAGGAAGAGATCTTTTTCTTTTCCTTTAATGTAGATATTTTTCATCTTGATTAGATTCTGAGTCAGATTCCTAGGAGTAGCTTCTAAGCACATTTGTTTTATTCTGTGATGGTCTTTGCTTCTCACTAACCTCTGGGATGTAATTATTTATTCTTTGTATTTTTGTGTATTGTTGTTGTGGGGGGGTATTGTTGTTGTTGTATGTGTTACATTTTGTTGGATTTTTTTTCTTTAGGATACATCTGAGGGTTGTTGCTGACTGTGACTTCTATAACACATCTAAAACAGGAATGTTGACTGTGCCCTCCTAGGGCCAGTGAGTTTCTTGATCCTCTTCCACTTTTAAAAATTTAAAGGTGAAAAAGTCACAGATACTCATTACTTCTTACAATGCAGACCGGTCATACAATTTTCAATCAAATGTTATAATATTTGTACTTAGTTGTCTGCTATAAATAAATTTAAGTTCTACTGGTAGCGTCTGGGTTTTATTTAAAATTGAAGTGTAGAGGTCACCTAGTAATCCTAAAAACACATTTTCCAGTTCTTGTCACAGTTACATGATAAAACAGTAATGTTCTTGTCTTTGGAAAAAAATGTGAACAGTGGGAAAATGTAAATTGCTTTTTAAGAAGAAAATTTCAAATGTACTTGCATTTTTATCTATAATCAACTTACCCTCAGGAATAGTAAAACCATTTTTTTTAACGTAGGCAAGATGCTGAAAACTAATTTGATAGGAGTTAATTTTATGGCTTAACCTTGTTGGGATGTGTGTGTCTGTGTGTTTCTCTGTGTGTGTGACCAATAGGTTATCCAATCCTGAATCATCCGCCCTAAACACACATACATAGGAACAACACTAAAGGGACTAACATACATACATACATACATACATACATACATATATATATATATATATATATATATATATGTATATACACATATAGACACACACATATATATGAAGAAGTCATGGACTTGAGAAGTGAGGAGCAAGAGAAAAGGAAGGGGAAAATGATGTACATAGAATACTCATGTATGAAATTCTTAAATAAAATCTTTAGAAATTAAAAAGAAAATTAAAAAGAAACTGAACATTCTGGTAGAGATAATCAAGACATTCATTCAGAAAAGCTTTTAAATGGCAAGCTTCTGTTAACAGGTGCTATGGCTGTTTTCTTCATCTTATTTTCTTATGCCACTGCATCTCCATTAGCAGTTATCTGCCTCCCAGCCATAAGTAACTGGGTCATCAGGCAGGACAAGAGTGTCTCCAGAGAGAAATCAAACTGGGACAAAACTTGTTCATGAATCATTAGGAAAGCGAATTATCTCATGACAGGATGCTGTTGCAATATGTATTTTTTCACATGTTTTCATGGGGATAGGTCATAGCTGCTGAAATTCCCACTTCTTTCATTCCTGTGTGACGTACCTTAGGGAGCCTCCTGAAAGAGCAAATCTCTAAATAGCCACGAGAAGTGTAACATTCCTTTCCCAAACTTGTGCTGTTCTTGTAGGATTGCTTCTACCCCTGTGAATGTCTTAATAATGAGAAACATAGAGCCCATGTCCACCTGCTGTTAATTAGACACTCAACTGTTTCCCTAGCCTCATTGTGACTGTATTTGGAGACAGTCTTTAAGGGAATAATAAGGGACAAATTAATTCATAAGCATGAAGCTTCCTCATTTTAAAAATAAAAAGGAAGAAATACCAGTTTCTCGTTCTCCTTCATTCCTATGCAGAGAAGAGGCCTGTGACTATAGCTATCTGCAACCTAGAAAACAAGTCTTCATAGCAACTGGCCCTTCCAATGTCTGAATATTGAACTTCTGGCCTCCAGAACTGTGGGAAAGATGTTCCTGTTGTGTAAATTACCCAGTGTGGTATTCTCTAAGGTATCCCCCAAACCCAGAGGCAGATATTGAAATCTCCAGAGGGACAGAATGTAAGATGCATATGAAGAGGGTGGGTTTTTTTCGTTCGGTGAATTGCTCACATGCTCGCAGATGTAGATAAACCTAAGCTTTGCCCACAAGACAAGGACCGAAGCACAATGTCACAGCCACTGTTCAAAAGCTGCCAGCCAGGAGACAAAGAAAGCTCACAGTGCAGGTCCGTCCCCACCCTGGGGGGAGCTACTGCTTCTGTAAGACACCGTTATCGCATGATAGCCCTCGATTATCACTCCAGGAATTGAGACACACAGAAGTGGAAAGGCATCTTGTCAAAACTAACGTGCATAACCACCCATCACTCCACTCTTTGAGCTGCAAAAGCTTATCTCAATTGTCATAGGTTGTTATCTCAAGTCTTCAGTTGTATACAGAAGGTATATGCAAATAGTTGCAGGGATACTCTCATGTAATTGTCCAGACAAAAATGTACTAGCATTTCTGAAATCCTTGGTCAGGTGTGGTTTTCTTTATACTGTGAGTTGTCGTGTTTTCATTCCCAGGACAAGTGTGAGTTATCTCACTCAAGGAATCATTTTTGTGACTATGTTCAGCAAATTATCCTAGCGCTGTCCAGAGTATGACCTATGATGTGCCAATCAAAATTCCCAGAAATGTGTTTTGAACGTGAACTATTGGCTTTTAGGCTTTACTTTTTTTTTTTTTTTATCACAAATACATAGATAACTTGGCTTAAATAGGGAAAAGAAAGGTCTCAAGTATTTACTAAGTACACTCCAAACTATTTTTTTTTCTCTTTTCTTCCGTTTCTTTTATTCTCTTCAGAGCAGAGGACCAAATCCAGTGCCCCGAGCTAGCTAGACAAGTGTTCTCTATCACTGAGCTAAATCCCCCACACCTGATAGCCAACTTCTATCACAAGATTTATCGGGAGATTTTCTGCTGTGACCTCTAAAACTCAGGTTTTCTTCACGGTTAGGATATTTCTCATGATAATGGTCCTGACTGTCTTCATTTGTGAACTATTTCGAAGGATTACAGTAAGGAACACAGATACAGTTTATATTAACATAAGCTTTTGAACAGGTTAGAAGAATATTGTTTAGATTATTTCCTGAGTCATGACCTCAAGTTCTAGTCTTTAATCAGTGAAAGTATTCTAAGATAATCCAATGAATGAAACCCTTGGTTACCTACAAGACTTCAAAATCCTATATATTTTCATCATTTTCTTTCCCATCTATTCTTCTCAGCTATTTCTCACCTTTCTACTCGCCCAACTTCATGTTCTTTCTCTCTATATACCAAAAAACAAAGCAGAAAACAACAAAAACAAAATTAAAAACAGATAAACTGAAAAGAGAAAACCAACAAGACAAAAACCACCAAAACAAAACCAAAAAGCACATACCCAAAACTGCTCCTGGCCATGGGGCCTGCCCCGGAGTGTGCTTTTTACAGCCAGTGGCGCTGCATTGTAGAAATTGATTTTCCCTTTCCCAGCAGGTAATCAATTGAAACTGGCTTCTTAGCTAGGAGCTGGACTCTGTGTTTCTCTCCTTCCCTTCTCAGTGCTGGGGTTTTGTCTAGTTCGAACCTATGCAGGTCTTGTGCACACGGTCACAGTCTTGGTGAGTTCATATGTGTATTCGTCCTGTTTTATCTGAAAAGCACTGTTTCTTTGGAGCCGTCTACCAGCTCTTTCTGTCCCCACTTCTACACAGAACCCTGAGCCTTGAGGGAGTGTTTGGATATAGACACCTCACTAAGGCCTGAGTGTTCCAAAGTCTCTCCACTCCTGCAATATTTTCCAGTTGTGGATATTTTTGTTACCCCCCTGTATGCTTCGAGGAGAAGCGTCTCTAGTTCTAGAATACATTTAAATTAAACAGTCGTAGTGGTGTGTGTGTGTGTGTGTGTGTGTGTGTGTGTGTGTGTGTGTGTGTGTAGGGAAACTATATATTCAGAGAAGTAAAAGTATTCTTGTGTTCTTTGGGGGTAAAGGGGCTGTGTGTGTGTGTGTGTGTGTGTGTGTGTGTGTGTGTGCGCGCGCGCGCGCGCGCGCGTGCATGTGAGTATGTGTGAAGGCCAAAGGTTGGCATCTAGGTTCATCCTCAGTTACTGTCCACCTTTCTTTTTTGAGACAGTTTCTCACTATACTTGGAGCCCACCAATTTGGCTGTACTAACAAGCCCCAATGAGCCTCCTGTTTCTTCCAGGCAGTACTGGGATTACAGAAACTGCTATCTGCTACACACACAGACACCCACCCTCTCTGTCTCTTTCTGTCTCTGACTCTCTCTCTTTCTCCCAGATCCTTTTTTTTTTTTTAATCTGATGCTGGGGATACATTCCAGAACTTCCTGCTTCCATCGCAAGGACTTTACTGACTGATCCCTCTTCCTGGCCCTATGAGTATTCTCATTAGCAGCAGAAATATAGACTACATACCTTCCAATCAGATCAATTTTCCATTTTGGTTTAATGGAATCAAAAGAATTGAAAGACTTAAGAGACTTTTAACGGTAATTAAGTTAAATCACATTTTTGATGAACATACTCATATATTCTAAAGTGCATACAGGAAGAAAAACGAAGATATTTTTGATTCACACACTTGTGAATCAAGGTGACTACTCAAGAGGATCTATCATATATGAAAATATTTATGGCCATCATAAAAATACTTTATTTTAATAATCTCTGAGAGGGGTATAGTTAATCTAGAACACTCTTATAATTTGTGTCCATGTGACAAAATTCTATATACTAATGACACTGATATCCTATAATACCTAAGAATTCTTTTAAATTTTAAGATTATTTTTCTCTGTGGCCTGGTAAATTTCATGATTTCCTTGTTTTTAATTGCTGAGTAGTATTCCATTGTGTAAATGTACCACAATTTCTGTATCCATTCCTCAGCTTAGGGATGTCTGGGTTGTTTCCAGATTCTGGCCATTACCAATAAAGCTGCTATGAACTATCAGTAGACTAGGGGAGGGACATAGAAGGAGAACAGGGAGGGAGGGTGGAACTGGGAGGAGACAAGGGAGGGGGCTACAGCTGGGATGCAAAGTGAATAAATTGTAATAAATTAAAAATAAATAAATAAATAAATAAATAAATTTTAAGATTAGAAAAATATGCCCCATTTTATCGTGAGTTATACATTCAAATTTTGCTAATGTGGTTTTACCTATTCACGTTTTTAAGTGAGATCTTTTTACTTCAACAGACATCGAAAAGCATCACTGCGATACTTAAATTTTGAGAAATAGTGAGAACAGACCATACCTAACACCACTTTGCTGAAGCCCATTAATACCCGTAGATACTGGATAACTATTTGGGATGTTACTCGAGGTTACAAATCCCCTTATGGTCAAATTCTGGAGACCTTCCTGAGGCTGGCAGGAAAGCCAGCGGTACACTAAATATAAAAGCCCACAGCATTGTGTTTTTAAAAAGATTTAGCTCACAAAGGATGTTCGTTTTCTTCTCAGGATCCAATATTCCGGTTCTGTGGTTTTCAGCCAACAGCATTGTTTGAAAACAGCTAATTAACATTTCAGTGAACTCATCCACAAGAGCACTCGTGTGCCCGAAATACCAGAGAGTTCTGCAACCATTGATTGTTGCCCGCCCCCCACATTTTATTAGTAGTTTCTTGGACCGAAAGCTCACTGGATGATCATGCTTATTAAAAAAACAAAACTACCAGATGATTCAGGTTAGTTTCAAAAGCATAGTTTGATTTTGAAGAGGCTGAGATTTTGTTTTATCCAACAGATGTGCTTTCATATTGCAGAGCACTTAGCTAGTTTGGTGATCTCATTCAATGATGTGGCTTTGCAACTATCTGTTTGGTAACCACTTATAAATTCATGTTTTCAGTCCAAACCACCCTGCAAAATCCTGTTCTCATTTCTCTAACTTCCTTTTTGACATCAATGGGCTATTTATTACAGGGGATTGGGTGACTGATAAAGTGATAAAGGGAATATAATTGAATGCCATAAACTAGTTATCATCAAATCTACTGACTCATAATTTTGTAACTGAAGCAGAGAACCAGAATACAGTGGAAAAGTATTTTGGGGATCAGGTTGAAGGAGATCTTGAGGGTAAGTACAGAGAGGGCTAACACCGATTCCAACATCACCTATATCTGGGGTGCTTCATTACTTCAAGGACTCATAGGATTTTTTTTCTGTCACCTGTTTACGGAACAGGAAAGAAACAGGGACATGGTTCATAGATTATCTTCATGGTCACTTTGACTAGGTCTAGAACGAGAACATTTCCAGAAAGGCTTAACTAAGGAGGGAAGACATCTTGATTGTTGGTAGCACTAATTTTTTTTTTCCAGTTAGGGTAACAGATTAAATAAAAAGAAGTAAAGGAGAAAGGATTCAGATTATTCTACTGTTTCAGTTTCCTGGCCTACCAAGATGTGAACCAGCAATCTCATAACCCACTTCCACATGAGTGTTTTCCCATATGGTGGGCTTATCTTCTCATACCATAAGCCAAAATAAACCTTTCCTGCCTTGATGCTTCTTGTCAAAAAGTTGATCATAGTAATGAGAGAAGTGAGTTCATAAGAGGTATCCGTGATGCCAATGGCAACTCAGTGTATCATAGTCGTGAAGAATAAGGATGAAAGGAAATTATCCCAGCAGACAGAAGCAAGAGCACATTCCATCATAAACTACACAAACTGTTGGCACCCAGCAGTCACTGACTTGACTTTGGTTATGTGCAGAAGACAATATTTGAAAACTAGAAGCATTAGCCTCCTTAAGCCTGCTCAGTCCTAAGTAGCAGAGGTACCCCATTGCAGCTGAATCCTCATGCAGTGCCTTCTTCTCCTTTGCACCCAAGTAACAGGTTTACCACTTAATTTTTTAACTATTAAAAATTTATTTAAAGTAAAAGTAATGAGTTTTCTTATGACATCATCACATCTGCTTATTGTTAGTGTTTATGCTTATTCTCTTATTACCCTCTTTTGACACTGTATTCTTCCTATTGGTTCCTTTCCCCATTCAGTTTTCATTATTTGTGTGTGTGTGTATGTGTGTGTAATATAAATCACATGTATATGAATAAGAAAAAACATTACTTTTTCAAATTAAACCCATTTGAGCATATACCATTGAATATGGCTGGATTGTGTAGTAATAAATTCTACCTTTCTCTCTCTCTCTCTCTCTCTCTCTCTCTCTCTTTCTCTCTTTGAGGGAGCTCCATGCTGGTTTCTGCAGGGCCTATACCAGTGTATATTCCCAACAGCAGTGTCTAATTATTAATTTTTCCTCGTATACACAACAGAAGTTATTGTCATTTATTTTCTTGATGATAGCTGTTCTGACTGAGAAGGAATATCAGTGTCATTTTGATTTGCACCTACCTGATATCTAATGATGATGAATAATTTTTCAAAAATTTGTATTTTCTTCTTTGGGGAAAAGCCTAGTCATCTTTTAAATGGAAAGAGGAGCAATTTCAAATACATTGTCTTCATTGGGGTTTCTATTGCTGTGATGAAACACCATGACCAAAAAACAAGGTGGGGAGAACAGGGGTTTATTCACCTTACACTTCTACATTGCTGTTGATCGCCTAAAGGAAGTCAGGACAGGAACTCAAGTAGGGAAGGAACTCAAGCAGGGTAGGAACCTGGAGGCCGGACCTGATGCAGAGGCCATGGAGTGTTGCTGCTTACTGGCTTGCATCCCATAGCTTACTCAGGCTGCTTTCTTATAAAACCCAGGACCATAGCCCAGGGATGAGACCACTCATCATGGGCTGGGCCCTGACCCATTAATGACCAATTGAGAAAATGCCTTACAGCTGGATCTCATGGAGGCATTTCCTCAACTGAGGCTTCTTCATCTCTGATGACTCTAGCTTGTGTCAAGCTGACATACAAAATCAGCCAGTACAACTGACCCTTGTCACTTAGACACACAAATACATCACTATTAATCCACAATCCCTCCTTTCTTATTCATCCATGAGACCACACATTTTACTCAGTCTCAGATTGTCATGCCAGCAGTTTTGTTCTGTCCTGGTTTACAGTAATGTGAAAGGGTAAACCAGCTTTTTATTAAACTCACAGCTTGCACTCAGATCAAGCAATGACTCATATCTGAAGTACTCTTGCCTATGACCATGGTTACACATTGTTCCTTACTTTAGTCTGTTTGATTTTCATAAAGCCCATCCAGGTAGAGTTGAGTGGATGTGGTGGGAGCTACCACTCAGAGGTTGGCCAGTAATCTCTCGAATTCAGTTCAAGTTGTCACTTTGCTTTGACATAATCTGATTGGCCTGCTCTTTGATCACCTCCCCCTGAGGGGGGAGCAGCCTTACCAGGCCACAGAAAAGGACAATGCAGCCACTTTTGATGAGAGCTGATAGACTAAGATCAGAAAGAAGGAGAGGAGAACCTCCCCTATCAGTGGACTTGGGGAGGGGTATGCATGCAGAAAGGGGAGGGAGGGTGGGACGGGGAGGGGAGGAGGGAGGGGCTTATGGGGGGATACAAAATGAATAAAGTATAATTAATAAAAAATTAAAAAAAATTTCTGCTGGGTCTAGGGGAAAATGGACAGTTAGTTTGCAGGTTTTCATTTGGTTCCTTGCACCTTAATAACCTTGCTTGATTGACTGAAGAAATGACATGAAGGCCATCAGTTGGGAAGAAGTCATCATAATTACATGTTGGATATTTGGCAAATGTGTACAGTTTGCCCGTGAATACTTTCAGATTCGCAATGTGGGCACTGCCATTATTTCAATTGGACAAGAGAGGAGATATTTGAGACCTACAATGCCGTTGCCATGTGGGACTCTAAAACTAGTTTTCTAGAAGACCTGAATACTTCCCTATCCCTGGTACACAGTTATTCTATAAATAAATATTTTAATTTATACTAATTTTCCAACAATCCCACCCTCTTCCCCTCATCTCCTCCCATGCTCCTTCCCAAGTTCACTGATAAAGGAGGTCCTCCTCCCCTTCCCTCTGACCTAGCCTGTCAGGTCTCATCAGGACTGGCTGCATTATCTTCCTCTGTGGCCTGGTAAGGCTGCTTCCGCCTCAGGGAGAGGTGAACAAAGAGCCAACCATTGAGTTCATGTCAGAGACAGTCCCTGTTTTTATTACTAGGTAACCCACTTGGAGACTGAGCTGCCATGGGCTACATCTGTGTAGGGGTTCTAGGTTATCTCCATGAATGGTCCTTGGTTGGAGTATCAGACTCAGAAAAGACCCCTGGACCCAGATTTTTTTTTTTTTTTTTTGGTTCTGTTGCTCTCTTTGTGGAGCTCCTGTCCCATCCAGGTCTTTCTATCTCCCTCTTCTTACATATTATTGCCTTCACTCTACCCAAAGTTTGCCAATGAGTCTCAGCATCTGCTTTGATACCCTGCTAGGTAGAGGCTTTCAGAGGCCCTCTGTGGTGGTATATATGATGGGTGTCTTTCTGCTTCTGGGATACCTTACTCAGGATGATATTTTCTAGTTCCCATCATTTGCCTGCAAATTTCATGATTTCCTTGTTTTTAATTGCTGAGTAGTATTCCATTGTGTAAATGTACCAAAATTTATGTGTACATTCATCCATTGATGGCCATCTGGGTTGTTTCCATATTCTGGCTATTACAAATAAAGCTGTTATGAACATGGTTGAGCAAATGTCCTTGTTGTGTACTTGAGCATATTTTGGATATATGCCTAGG
The DNA here is from genome assembly GCF_907164565.1 of Psammomys obesus. Classification (NCBI taxonomy): domain Eukaryota; kingdom Metazoa; phylum Chordata; class Mammalia; order Rodentia; family Muridae; genus Psammomys; species Psammomys obesus. Next base: position 19,473,587 of record NW_026596095.1, on the reverse strand, counting down.
AGTGGTATAGCTGGATCTTGAGAAAGCGCTATTCCTACTTGTTTGAGAAAGCGTCAGATTGATTTCCAAAGTGGTTGAACAAGCCTGCATTCTCACCAGCAATGGAGGAGGGTTCCCCTTTCTCCACACCATCTCTAACTTGTGTTGTCACTTGAGTTTTCGATCTTAGCCATTCTGATGGGAGTAAGGTGAAATCTCAGGGTCCTTTTTTATTTGCATCTCCCTGATGACTAAGGATGTTGAGCCTTTTTTAAAGTGTTTCCCTGCCATTCAATATTCCTCCACGGAGAATTCTCGGTTTAGCTCAGTACACCATTTTTTAATCAGATTGCTTGATTTGTTGCTGTTTAACTTCTTGAGTTCTTTATATATTCTAGATATTAGGCCTCTGTCAGATATAGGGTTGGTGAAGATCTTTTTCCAGTCTGTAGGCTGTCATTTTGTTTTGACAACAGTGTCCTTTGCTTTACAGAAGCTTTTCATTTTCATGGGGTCCATTTGTTGATTGTTGATCTTAGAGCCTGTGCTGTTGGTGTTCTGTACAGCAAGATGTCTCCTGTGCCAATGAGTTCAAGGCTCTTCCCCACATTTTCTTCTAACTGATTTAGTGTGTCTGGTTTTATGTTGAAGTCATTGATCCACTTGGACTTTAGTTTTGTGCAGGGTGATAAATATGGATCTATTTGCATTTTTCTACAATGTAGACATCCATTTGTTGAAGGTGCTGTCTTTTTCCCATTGTATGGTTTTGACTTCTTTGTCAGAAATCAAGTATCCATATGTGTATGGGTTTATTTATGGGTCTTCTATTCGATTCTATCAATTCACCATTCTGTTTCTATGCCAGTTTCATGTAGTTTTTATTACTATTTCTCTGTAGTACACAGGGATGGAGATACCTCGGGGCTCTCCTGTTGTATAGGATTGTTTTAGCAATTCTGGGTTTGTTTTTTTTTTTTTTTTTCATATGAAGTTGAGAATTTTTCTTTCAAGGTCTGGAAAGAATTGTGTTGGTATTTTGATGGGAACTGCATTGAATCTGTAGATTGCTTTTGGAAGGATGGTCATTTTCTCTATGTTAATCCTACTGATCCCTGAGCATGGGAGATTTTTCCATCCTCTGATATTTTCTTCAATTTCTTTCTTCAGAGACTTGAAATTTTTTTTGAACAGGTTGTTCACTTGCTTGGTTAGAGTTACACTAAAGTACTTTATGTTATTAGTGGCTATTGTGAAGGGTGTTGTTTCCCTAATTTCTTTCTCGGCCCTTTTGTCTTGGGTATACAGGAGGGCTACTGATTTCTTTGAGTTGATTTTGTATCTAGCCACTTTGCTGAAGGTGTTTATTAGCTGAAGGGGTTCTCTGGATGAAATTTGGGGTCGTTCATGTATACTATCATGTCATCTGCAAAGTGATACTTTGACTTCTTCCAGTCCCATTTGTATCCCCTTGATCTCCTTTAGTTGTCTTATTGCTCTAACTAAGACTTCAAGTACAATGTTGACGAGATACGGAGAGAGTGGGCAGCCTTGCCTTGTCCCTGATTTCAGTGGAATTGGTTTAAGTTTCTCTCCATTGAGTTTGATGTTGGCTATAAGCTTGCTGTATATTGTCTTTACTATATTTAAGTACGTGCCTTGTATCCCTGATGTCCTCAAGACTTTAAACATGAGTGGGTGTTGGATTTTGTCAAATGCTTTTTCGGCATATAGGGAGATGACCATGTGGTTTTTCTCCTTCAGTTTGTTTATATGGTGGATTACATTGATGGATTTCAGTATATTGAGCCACCCTTGCATGCCTGGGATGAAGCCTACTTGGTCATGCTGGATGATATCTTTTAAGTGCTCTTGGATTTGGTTTGCCAGTATTTTATTGAGTATTTTTACATCGATGTTCATAAGAGAGATAGGTCTGAAGTTCTCTTTTTTTTTGGTTGGGTCTTTTTGTGGTTTAGATATCAAGGGGACTGTGGCTTCATAGAATGAGTTTGGTAATGTTCCTTTTGTTTATATTTTGTAGAATAGTTTGAAGAGAATTGAAGTTCGCTCTTCTTTGAAGGTCTGGTAGAATTCTGTGCTGAAACCATCTGTCCCTGTGCTTTTTTTGGAAGGGAGACTTTTGATGACTGCTTCAATTTCCTTGGAGGAAACTTATTATTTAATCTTTCTACCTGATCTTGATTTGATTTTGGTAAAAGGAATCTATCAAGAAAATTGTCCATTTCATTTAGATTTTCAAATTTTCTGGCATATAGTCTTTTGTAGTAAGACCTAATGAATTTTTGGATTTCCTCAGTGTCTGTCGTTATGTCCCCCTTTTTGTAATATATATATAAATAAATATATTAAATTATGCTAACTATCCAGTAATGTTTTCTAAATAAATAAATAAATAAATAAATAAATAAATAAATAACTGACCTTTTTACACAATAGGTAAAATACTCAAGCTGCTTGTCTGACTGTGGTTTTGTTTTGCTTTGCTTAACAGAATCTTGGATAATTTCCCATTTTTACCTGTTATGGTCTATGGAGCCAACGGTGGAGCCAATTGTGGATTTCTTGTTCACTTTTTTTTGGGGGGGGGTATAATATGTGCTTGTGCTTTTATTTTTAATACATAATTTGCAAGCTATTAATCACATCATCTTCACCTCCGAAATCCAACAAATTTACTACCACATTTTTTTAGATAGGGCCTTACTTTGTATTTTCTTGGCTGGTCTGCAATTCTCTATAAAGTTTTGGCTGACCTCACAGAGCTCCCCCTTTGTCAGCCTCCCATGTGCTGAGACTAAAGGTTTGTGTGCCACACCTTCTTCCTATGTTTATTAGTTATCTCCTTTGGAGAATGTCTTGGCATTTATGTGACACTAATATCCTCAGCCTCAGCAAACAGTAAGTCGAGTAAACATTCTATCCCCATGTTCTCTGTTTCCAGTAGCTTGATGTTTGCGACCTGAAATTATCGTGTCTAATCTGGCTTCCCAGTACTATTTCTTATTATATTCTTATTCTACTTCCTCTGATATACACTGAATCTTCATATTTATAAAATCAACTTCTCTTATGTTAGCAAGGTTTTCAAATTTTTACCTTCAAATGTATTTTTATGCAAAGAATTAGTTCATGTATAATTCCAGCGTTGTTGCTTATTTTCTATGTCTACCATTTCGTCTTTTGTGTTTTATAACTATATTTAATTTTAGTTTTGTTTTTGCTTGTTTGTTTTTAGTTTCCTTTTCCTTAAGCCAAGTGTGGTAGATCATATTAAAACTGAACAAAAAAAAAAAAAAAAAAAAAAAAAAAAAAAGGGCATTAAAGCAACAATACGGACTGAATCGGTGCTCAGAGGCTAAAAGTGCTTGGTCCTCTTGCAGAGGATCTAAGTTCATTTTCAGCAGGAATGACAGAGAGCTCCCAACCGTCAGCCCAGCCCCAGAGTCTCTGATGTTCTCCTCTGTCCTCTATGGGCATCTCACACATGTGGCACACAGTCACAAGGGAACACATACATAGCAGCATAAATAATAATAATAATAAATATTCTTTTTAAAACAGTAACAATTAAATCATTTTCTCAGTTTAATCTTCTGTAGTCTTATGGTGTTTTATTTGACTGGGTCAGTTCTTTCTAGTCTTTCGGATTTAACCGTTTCTACTATGACTGCATTTCCTTCTACTGTTTTCTTGATTTCTACTTGTTCTGTTGAGTTCTATCTACTGCCTATGTTTTGATTGAAATGGTTAACTTCTATTCCCTATTTTTTTTAATAATTAAAAAATATTTTCAAGGTTTTTTTTTGGGGGGGGGTAATTGGAATAAAATTACATTTCCTCCTTTGACTTTCCTTCCTCCAAATCTTTCCATGATCCTACTCTCTTTCAAAATCATGGCCTCGAGGGGGAGCCAAGATGGCGGCGCCGGGAGAGCACTGTGTCTGGGAAGCGGGACAGCACTCTCCGTGCAGCGACCAGGATACTGAACCCTAAAACTACAGCGATCATGTTTCCCAGGTGAGGGGGCTCCCACGCCGTGGGAATCGGTTGGGTCCACTCTCGGCTGTCCAGCCAGAACCCAGAAGAGAACCTGGCTAAAGTGGGCTTTGGGTCTCCAGGCTGGTGCCGCAAGCCTGCAAGCCTGCTTGTCCCGATCACTTTCCCAGGCTGATCAGTGGGCACAAGGGTGCCTGAGACTGAGAGTCCCAGTCGCAAGAAAACCCCACGGGGAAGGAAAGTTGCAAGACTGGTCACGGATCACCCAGTCTTTCCCTGGAAGGTCTCGCTGACCGAGGGTACCCGCCACCATCACAACTGAGCTCCCTCTGCGTGGAGAGCAGCTGCACCCCCAGCTCACCAGTACAGATGAGCTGCGCGCCCCAGTGCAAAAGAAACTGAGAATCCCTGTCCGGAGAGGGCCCCACAGGGAAGGAAGAAACCGTGCTGCTGGGGTCACCTAGGCTTTGCCTGGGGAAAGTCTAGCAGACCGCAGATTGCAAACAGGCGAGTACGCCCAGCCATCACAGATCCGGGCCCAAGCGGGGAACACAGAGTTATTGGGAACCCAGCTCCCGCAGACTAGCAGGTGGGCGCACGCTCAGCCAGCCCAGAGGCCTGCTTTGTACCAACTACTCCTTACAGACAGAACTGTGTGCCCCAAGACACCAGAGTCTTAGAGTCACTGTCTGGAGAAACCCTCACAAGGAACAAGGAACGAATCAAAGGGGACGGACTTAGGCAACCCAGTATATCCCCAGAAAAGGTCCCACAGACTGACCCAACCCAGAGAACTGCTATGCCCCAGATAGCCTGCTGTTACCAGGAGAGCAGTACTCACCCGCCACAGATTACTTCTTAGGGTTCTAGGGCACAGAGCCCCAACCTCAGACCTACAAAAGACCGGGAACCCTGAGATCAACCCCCTGATACTGCTCCAAGGGGCAACCAGTTATCCCTAACAAAACCGACCAAACCACAGGACACACAGGTTACAGCAGCTGATCACTACATGTACAGCAAGAAACCCAGAAGCAGGGCAGCTGTCTCCAGGACTTCTCCCGGTGAGAGGAGAGCCCTCTTGACTAATCAGGACCACAGTTACCACCCAGGTCTCTATGCTTGAGGTGAGCTGTAGCAACTCCTGAAAAACACCGACCATCCAGTGACTATATCCAAAAAGCTGAGAAAGCTTCCTTCAGGAAAAACCATCTTCCTGCCAAAGGGATTCTCTCCACTACAAGAGTCCAGGAACAACCAGAAACTAACTTCAAACAACTAAGATAGCCCAATGGGTAGAGGACAGCGTAAAAGTTCAACCAACAAAAGCCAGAGCAATATGGCATCTCCAGAACCCAGTTATCCAGGGGCAAATAGCCCTAGACACCCCAGCATAATTGAAATTCAAGGAGATGACCTAACATCTATGCTCATGAAGAAGATAACAAAGGAAACAAATAAAATACGAAAAGAAATAGAGGAAGCTGCAGCCAAACAGTTTGTGGCCTTTAGAGAGGAAATGCTTAAATCACTGAATGAAATAAAAGAAACAGTGGATTGTTCAAAATCATGGCCTCTTTTTCTTTGTTAATGTTTTACACACACACACACACACACACACACACACACACACACACACACTCAATCTGCTTAGTGTTACTTGTATGCATATGATTTCAGGGATGAGCAATTGGTATTCAATAACCAAATGAAGGGCTTACTCCTGGGTATAATTATTTCTCTCACTCTCAGCATTCCTTAGTTGCCTGTACTTCTTTTTGTAGGTGTGGCGTTTTCTCCTTCCGTGTAGCAGGTCCATTTTTGGAGGTTTAATGTGCTATTTAGGCAGCCCTATTGTTGAGGTAGCATATTGTTGAGTGAAGCTGTGCTGTGAATTCTAGGGGACACAATCTCACAGCAGACTTCTTGTCTTCTGGCTCTTACAGTCTTTCTTCCCTCCTCTTCCGTTATGTTCTGTGAACATTAGGTGCAGTAGTCGTGGGATTGTTCTTTTTAAGTTTTTCTTAGCAGAAATCCCATCATTTCAATTTTGGGACAGAAAATATAATAATTTTCTTTTCCATAGCAATGTTTTTCTTTTAAGTGTGTTTTATCAACTGGCGTGTTTTGCACACCAGCCCTTCCTGAGATTATCTCTATACTTGTGCTTGGGTAGCTTTTACAGACCACATGCACATTTTTGTGTGCAGATTATATATGCATATTTAATGTTGAAAATGTAATCACACCCTTTTCTTTCTTTTTATCTCTTTTTTATTATTATTTCAGTTTGTTTACCTTACCTCCCAAGGGTGCCCCTCCTCCTCCCTCCCCCCTCCCTGTCTTCCTCCTTTCCTTCCCAGCCCAGAAAAGGGGAACCCCCTCCCCCTGTATTACCCCTCCACAGCACATCAAGTCACATCAGGACTGAGTATATCCGCATTCTCTGAGGCCAGGCGAGGCAGCCTTTCCTGGGGGAAGTGATCCAAAAGCAGACATTAGAGTCCATATTAGAAACAGCCCCTCCCCCCCTCACCTCACCAGGCGACACACATGAAGACCAAGCTGCCCATCAGCCCCATATGTTCAGGTATGTTCACATATGCTTTTAGTTGATGTCTCAATCTCTGTAAGCCGCCATGGGTCTGTGTTAGTTGTCTCTGTTGGTCTTCTTGTGAGGTTCCTGTCTCCTCGAGGTCTTTCAGTCTTTCCCCCAACACTTCCACAGGACTCCCAGAGCTTGATCCAATGCCTGGCTGCAAGTCCCAGCATCTATCTTGATGATCTGATTCTGGCTGGAGCCTCCCAGCAGATGGTTAAGTTAGGCTTCTGTCTGCAAGCATAGCAGAGCATCATTAACAGTGTCAGGGGCTGGCTCTCTACTGTGAGGTAGGTCTCAGGTTGGGCCAGTTACTGGTTGGACATTCCCTCAATCTTTGTTCCCTCTTTATCCCTGTACTTCTTGTAGGCAGGGTAATTTTAGGATCAAAGGTTTTTCGGTGTGTTGTTGTTCCCCTACACTTTCTTCTTAATGATTACTTTTTTTTAACCCTATGCACTTACAGGAAAACAAATTCTTGTGTAGTCATAGTCTTGTTAGATGTCCCAAATTTTAATTTTTGTTGTAATTTCTGAATTCTGACATAAATACATGGCTGTCCTCATGGGGTCCATTAGAGTAGGAATTAAATTATAATAAAGACATAAATTTTGTATTATAACCTCACAAGTAATCTGTTCATTATGGTAAGCACTCTTTGAGTAGGATAGTGCTGATGGGCATATTCACTCTTCAAAGGCATTTTCATAGTTTAGCTGTGCTCGGGAATGATACAGTCATCTTAGATATTCAAGTTTTGGGTATGGAGAGATGGCCCACAGGTTATGAGTGCCTACAGCTTTTGCAGAGGACCCCAGTTCTGATCATAGCCTATGAAATGGGTAGCTCACAACTGCCTATAGCACCAGTACTAGGGGATCCCACATCTCTGATTTTCATGAGCACCAGCACCGCTATGCACACACACATACACATACATACACACACACACACACACACACACTGCCCCCCCACAATTAAAAAAATTAAAATAGTTCTTTAAAAATTCAAATTTTAAGTATGCTTTTCTTAATGAGAATGCTGAAAATGATTAATTGCTTGTTCAAGCAGCTGGGAGGACCAAAATAGCCAATTTTATTATTTTGATGATTGTTTACACTGATGAAGCCTCTGTGTGAACTGCAGTTGTTGGCCATATGTGCAATGCTCTTTAAAAACAAAACGTGTTTTTTTTTCATGACTACTTAAAAACATGTAAGGCAGACACAATGGAGATAGTTTTTTTTAGTGTGAAAGGCTATCAACACCTGTTATCCTAAGTGTTTCTTCTGAAAACATGTCAGAGAACGGCATTAAGCTCGGGCGGAGGCAAGGCCATGAAATTTGCTGTTCCATGCAACTCCTGGCTGGTTTTGTGCTCAGCAGTCATCTGCTGCATGATTGGAATACCAGCCAGCCACACAGACAGTACTTTTTAATTAGCAAGAGATTCAACTACTGGACTTGGAAAAAATACTTGGTAGATCCGAGTGTGAGACCACTCAGAGTTCAGCAAGAGAGAGAAAGGGATTTTGAAATTGCACAATAAGAGCACTTTCCTTCCTTGTTTTGCATTGTCTTGCACCTGCCTTAGCATCAAGATCCTTACACATGGTACTAGTTTAAATGACAGTGAGCTAAGCAAGACTCGAGAACTTACATTCTTTTATTTTCCATTGTTTCTTTTCACTTAGGGAGAAAATAGCAGGATGCTAAGTGTGGATGGAAAGAAACTTTTTGACTGAAAAGGAGAGAAGATTGTCATACATTTTCCAAAAGCTGTATCATTTGTTCCTATTGATTTCAATTAATTATTTTTACTTTTCCAATGGAAAAATCTGCCAAATATTCTGAAATTAAGTGAAAACAACAAGTTACAAAGGCATAAATTGTATTAAATGGTACCACAACATGAAAGATCGGAACTCTCCTTTAAAAGTCATAGATGATGAAAAAAAAAATCCCGGAGAAATAACTTCAGAAATACCATGTTTAGGAAGAAGGTTTAGCTGGAGGAGGAGAAAGAATATTCACTAGTCTTACTCAGAGGACACATATGACTATGATAATTTGTGGTTATTTTATTTAATGCAAAATGTGTAGTTTATGACAGTTGCAATAGCACATTTGCCTTCCTCAGCCAGTGTTTTATCTGCTCAGTTTTGAGCATTACACAAGAAGATCTTCTCTTCTTACTAACCATTTGAAGCTTTTTCTAGGGGTATAAGAGCAAATATACATTCACCCCTACATAGGGCACTAATGACCAGCCAAAGAAACCATTGGCGAGCCAGTGAGATTACCGAGGTGGCTTACAGATGTGTGGATAACTCAAAGGCAGCTGCATCCCAGACATTCCCACCTTAATAGGAGTGATGATTCACAAAAGCTGGGTCCCTGGAGCTCCCTGAACAGCTTCGGTCAGCATCACTTGCCAAAAACCATTTACTCTTTTTATGTCTCTGGGGAGGGCCCAGGGAATCTCCCAAGTTTCCATAGATGTTTGAACCTTGAAAGTTTCCTTAGCTTCCTAAACCTAATGAGCCTCCCTCCTGCTTCTGGGAGGGAATGTTTCAATTCAGAGAATTAAAAAAAATATATCTCAACAATATTAACTAAGAAACAACAGCATGGTTAAAAATACAATTATTAGATATTTTAAAGAAATAATGATTGGGAAAGCATTGTCAGGAGAAAAATATTTCTTACTTTCATGTGGAAATCATAAAGTTAGCAATATGGTATATATTTATGTTAATAATAAATAAAATTTTAAAAATTGTCATCCTTTAGGCCTAAGAGTGAGTAACACACCAAAACCTTCATAATAGCACAGTGACAAAAATTGATTTTAAAAGTATTAAAAACCAAAAACGACAGAAACCTGGGGCATATGAATTACCTACTTACTATAGGGTGGATGGAACCAGAATAAAAACAAAAACAGTGCCACTTGGTCTCCTGGCAACACAGGTGAATATGCCGCTGCTACAGAGAATCCTAGAAGACAGAAGTGCTCCAGCTTCGGTATTCCTGCCAGCTCTACATGCTGCTTGCTAGGGAGGTCAAAATGCTCATTCCTTGAGTCTATACAACAGCCCACAACCTTTCTCATTGTTTTCTTACATTTATTTAAAAATGACAACTCCAAGAAAACATAAGCAAAAAGATTATTCTTTCCAAAACTAGAATGAAATGCAAAACTGAACATTAACCACCCCTCTTTTGTTGATTCAGGGCCCTTTTCAACCAAGGCAATATTGCTACACTTCTATGGTGCCTAGTGTATTTCAAACATGTTTCTAAGTCTCTAATATAAATGAATTCATTTAATTTTCTTGAATGCTTTGTGTGACGGAGGGACCAGTATTGCATTACTCTGACTTTGCTGAAGAGAAAGAGGAAACAGAGAAGTTAGTCTCCGATAAAATTGTTGTTTGAATCTAGGTGGGCTCACTCCACAGTCTAAAATTCTAGTCATGATACAAATGGAAACAAAATAAACACTGAGAGTTTCCTATTCCTGTCCTATTTTAGAAAAATAAGACATCATTGGAACCAATGAAAAAAAATATGAAAGAATAAATGTCTTGTTTTGATAAGCCAGAAGAATAATCACTAAGTATAAACTCCCATGAAACTTATAAACATTTCCAGAATATATCATATATAGGATTATGTCAGAAGAGATCAGACTTCCCAAACCCTAGCATAAGTACAGGAAGGAAGAAAATGGCAGAAGGATGGGACAGGAAGTACTCTTGGTTGTTAGAACAAATTAAAAACAAACAAACAAACAAATAAAAACAATAACCCAGATCAGGTTTAAAACCTAAGGGATTTTTTGTAAAAGCTCTGTCCAATTTAATCAATAATGAGTAAAGTTAACTTGAATTTCAGGGAATTGAAAACTTATAATGAAAATAGGAGAGTCCATAAGAAGCCAGGATATATAGTAGCAATTGTGTCCCAAGAGAAAGAAAAGATGAACTGAGACTGAAGGGATTCAGAAAAAAATAGAATAAAAAAAGACTGCTAGATTTCTAAAGCAAAGGTAAGGTAACATACATCTTTTTAGTGAGCTCAAATGTGTACTAGGGCAGTTATCGATTTATTGTAGGTTTGATTGAGCTTATCTCTCTTTGACCTAGCTCCTTGGCAATATTTTTCATGTCCTTTATGGTCTGAGAAGTGCGTATTAAACTGTTGGTTCATTTATGTATTCCATAGGTATACTATTGCAATGTACATTTGAAAATTATAGAGCTGTTTTATAATAAATGTATGTATGCATTCATGTACGTGAGTATATGTATTTTGTTGCTGAGGGTCAAATCCTGGGACTGGTTCACGGGAGACAAGTGTAGCTAATACTGAGCTATAGCCCCAGATCCAAATTACATTTTTAATGACACTCCTCTATATGTATGTTTAAGTAGGCTTGCTTCAGTTTACCTTAGTCCACAATCATGTCTCTTCACTTGCTAGCTCTTCCAGATTCTTGTCTACGTCATGGGCCCTTTCAAATACTTAGTATTTCACGACAATGCCAATTCCATGATATGTCTGTTAGCTTCTGTTCTTAATTTTTCTTTCTTTCCCATGTGTTTCACAAAAGTTCTGGCTTTTGTGGGGTTGGGAGCTTTTCTTAATTTCTCGAGTTGACTATTGAATGTGTGTTTTCATTCTTTTCTGATTAATACCAAGAGCATTTAAGGCTACAAAACTTGTTTTCTTTCCCTTGGATGTACTTCATAACTAGTGATGCTCTTATAAAATCCAAATAGTCCACAACAGCAATTTCTATCTCTCCAACAATACAAACAAATCCAACAATACAAAAATGCTTAAAGGTGTGCAATTAAATGCTTAAAGGTGTGCAATTAAATTCTAAAATGGCTAAGCATTCTGTTTGCTTGTTCCTCTTTAAATAGTATCACCTAATTTTATTTCAGTATGGAGGAGGTTTTTAACATGCACAAGTTCTGTTTCTCAAAATTTTGCAAAATGCACGTTCTTCCCAGATTTACAATCAATTCTAAAAGTTCTACGAGGGTTTACAAGTCTATGTAAATTATCATGTCTATTGATGTCATCTTTGTTTAGGTCAATTTTAGGCAGTCTTTTTGGTGAGACTTCATGGGTGTAGCCTCTGAGATGTCTAGAAGACACAATATCTTCCAACTGAATTGTTATTTTTCTTTTAATTGAGTTTTAAAAGTTCTGGTTAAGCTTTTTTATTTTATGAATTTTCTTATCCAAATACTTCTATTTATACCTTATATTTTATTCTCTACATGTTAAAATATGTATTTATTTTTATCAGAATATAATCATTTTCCCACTTCCATTTCTTCTCTTTCACTGCTTTCATATACCCTTTCCTTCATTTCCTATCAAATTCATGGCCTCTTTCTTTAATTGGCATCATCACATGTATGCACAATGCAATAACACATAAATATAACCTACTGAATCTGCTTAGTAATACATGTATATGTATATATGTGAGATATACTATGTATATGTATGATAAATATGTATCATATATATATGATGGCTGTTTGGAATATACATACGTACATACAGACCCATAGACAGACAGACAAATATATGGTGCGTTTTGGAATTAGACAGCGACTTAAGGACTTCACTCCTGAAGACAACTATTGTCCCTCTCTGAGAGAGCAGTATTTGCTTCTAGTCCTTTGTCTGGTTCCTCCTGCCCACCATAGCAGGTCTTGTTTAGTTGGCCTTATTGTTTAGTTGTGATGGGTATAGCCTCCCTGTCATATCTAGGAGACATGATCTCAGAGAAAACCTCCTGTTTCTCTGGCTCTGACCATCTCTCTGATTACTCTTCCATGATGTTTTCTAAGCTTTAGGAAGAGTTTTGGTCAAGACGGACCCATGAGTCTGGGCAACTCAGAATCAAATTTGCATTTCGACCAGTGATGGTGTTTCGCAATGGTCCTACTGAAAAGAAAAGCTTCTTTGTTGAGCGGTGAGAAACACAGTTCCATATGGGTATAAAGGATAAGCATTTAAAGTGTAGTTAGGACTTATGCTGGTTTAGAAATGTTCTAGAAGATTTACCTTTAAGACCCTGATTCCACTAGCCATGGGAAGTTGAGTATTTCTTGAGTTTCTGCCATTATTTTCCTCCAGCTTAAAGGTGTTTGAGTTCAATTAGACAGCTTTTGGTTATCATCAAGAGCACTATTAATACCATGTCAAGTGACACCATATAAGTGCTGCTGTTGTAGCTCTATGATGGTCTTGCCATACCGATTGTTGTTGTGGTTCATAGGAATCACGGCTGTGCAGGACTAATGACTGATTCCCTACCTTGGCAGCTCGTACCAGAAGGTATATGAAAACTAGATATTGGGGAGGAGGCTTTTAGGTCAGATGCTCAGAGTCCTGTGTCCAAAGTGCATGCTGTGTTTAGTAATAGGGAATTAACTTCAGCCTCCAGGACGCAACCAAGGGCAATGGTGATAGCCCTTATTATTTTGGGAGTCTCTTGGAATCCTTGGCTTGAAAGGGAGTGTTTCATGCCTGGCCCTGGGAGTTTTGCTAGTCTATGGATCTTGTGGGGAACATTTTCAGACCGAGTGCTATAGCTTCACTTTAACATATACATGTTAACATACTATATGTAACTTATGTAAATAAAATATAACATGATTCTTTATGATTTATTTAAACATCTTGGTTACTTTTTCTCCCCTTTCCTCCTACTTCTGTGTTGATCTTGCTTTCTTATCTTCAGTTAAATCCCGCTGGTTTTCCCAATTTAATCATCACTCCAGTTATATCCTGATATCATACTTTTTAGCATTTTCTTACAGTTCCTTTTTACTTTTCTAATTTCTCTATTACACTAGGTCATATGTTCACATCTAAAAATTTGGAATTAGGATTCACAAATCATCAAGAATATAAGACATTTATTATGTTTTAAAATTTTCTGAGATAGGTAGTCATTCCCTTATTAAGAGGTGTTTAAGTCTTAAATTAACTGACTAGTTTGAAAATATCAAGATGTTTTATCTGTATGTGAATAGGAAAGGTTGCAGTATCATATTAATATCAGCAATAGAAATAATATAAAAAAATCAGAATTAACTTTTTTTTGTTTCACCTCTGCTTACACAGATTTCTCAAATCAACTTGTTCCCTGGCAGAGACTAAATATCAGTCTTGTTTGACAAGTGTGGTAGCATAGAGTAACTTCCCCAGAACACAAAGTCCTCCGTTTATAGCATTAACTATCTAAAGGAGAGCTGAAACCCCCAGACTTAAACTGGCAGCAATTAAGATACTCCAGATGGAGAGAATAGACCAAGCTGTCTCTCTTGGTGCAAGGTGTGGAAAGTCAAGGTGCTTAACTTCTGAAAGGTGAATGTGAAAATGAGAGCCCCAGGGAAGCCTATGGACCTCTATCTCCTGGACTCCTCAGAGAGAAAGATAACTGTGGGGAAAACTAGTCTGTTTATTTGTGTATATCTAGTACTTTTTTTTCTTTTTCTTTGAAGTTTCTTTGAAAAGTCTCTATTCACTTTAGCTATACTAGGAAAATCATGATTCCTTTACTGAAATCCTAATAATTTCTTAAATCAGAACACATTTTAGAAATCATATTCTAGGAAGCACATTACGGATCTTACACTGAAAAATCAAGTTTTGAGGTGATTGTCATTTTTTTCCTTACAGTTCTAGCCATATTATAGGCATTATATAATATACCATCAGACGAAGTATATGTTCATATGATTTATATGGTCAACATTAATATTAAGCAAATTAAGTATTAATTATATTTCTGAAAATCACAGACAATACTGGTGTTGAACATGGCAATTAAGAGTGGTCCAGGACTTGTGGAAAAATTAAAAAAAAAACTCTTCATAAGCCTCCATCAGCAATATAAGAACAGCTAAAACTGTTTATGCTACACTTGGAATAATATTTGAGCCATCACCCAGAATTCTAGCCATGTTAACTTGGTTCTCGGTCCCATACTCTGTAAATTTAATTTAAAAATTTATCATTAATTTACTAATATTTCTTCAAAAAACATTAAAAGTGGAACAGGAGAATGACTCAGTGGTTAAAAGCACTTGTTGGTCTTGAAGAGGAGCTAGGATTGATTCCCAGCACACACGCGCATGGGAACTAAGAACCATCTGGATTTCCAGTACAGGCATCTGACCTCCACAGGCATCAGGCCTGCAAGTGGAGCACATAGATACATGCAGGCAAAAATATTTATACAAATAAAATAAATATATCGAAGAAATAGGAAAGAAACTAAGATGTGCTGGCCAAAAAAATACCTGAACCAGGATGACACCAACAGGGATTCTAGCAGAAAATTTCGTGGGGACTCAACCACAGACAAAGAACTATAGGCAACTAAGGAAAGGTGAAACTGAGATAGTCTACCTTGGGAAAGAGCCTCCAAATCGGTTATCCAATACTAAATAAGTCAGTCCTGAGATGATATACAAACAAACGCTTATTTTATACACACTAAACGGGTTTGATTTATATATTTAAGAATGTACATACATACATACAGACAGACAGACAGACAGACAGACAGACAGACATGGAGACTGAATTTGAAAGAGAACAAGGATTATATGAGAAGAGTGGAGGGAGGAAAAGAGAAGAAGAAAATGATACAATTTATCTCCCAAAGATTAAAAAAAATTCTCAGGCCAAACACATATGCTGCCAGATTCAAAATTATACCTATAAAAGTAAAGCTTTTATACTTTTTAATATTTTAATATTTCTAAAACTGTATACAGCAAAAAGACACTCATATATCTTATATATACATACATATAAAAGCAAGATAAAAGATGAACATACAAAGATAGGAGTATAGTATTATGAACTTCTTACAAGACTCTTAAAAAGGCACACTATTGTTTGAAAATAGAGTGTATCAAATTAAAGAATGAGACAGATTTTAAGTAATAGAGATCTGAAAATAAATTAAATGGTGACAAAATTAAATAGGAAACATTGTCCTATTAGTTTGAAAAAGACAAAAAGGAAGAAAATATTAATTTCATAAGAATTGTAAGCATAAAAGCAGGCAAGATAATAAATTTTAAAATAATCATAACAATAATTACATTAAATATAAATTATCACATTATTTAAGAGATTAAAAACTCTTTTTAAAGATGTAGAAATAGTAACACCAGTAAAAACAACTGACTGTCGTAAATTTTGAGTGCTTTTAGAAAGCGAACAGTTTCTTGGCTAGCTATAGTGTTCAGCATTGGAGTCATAACCTTGCATATGGGAGACCCTTGATACCACAGGAAACAAGAAAGAAATGAGCAATTTCTTAAAAGACAATTTGAACTATTTAATGCACTTTAACATCTATATATATTTATATTCCTCTGAATGCAAACATACTAACTATAAGTCAAGAATAGAAAGCTCATATTCAATTAGTAATGAGTATATTGTTTCTTTGCATCCCAAATCTCCCCCTCTCTGGGGAACTGTGCTGAGAGATAGGTGCACAGAGAGAGAAAGAGAGAGAGAGTTTTTGTACCCCAGAAAGCAAACAGTAGACTCCTAGGTTTGTTAAATCACTTTATACATTCAGTGGGACTAAAGACTAAATATACGGTCTCCAATATCTTCCAGAGTAAGCTTTGCAGTTTTTTTCCCACCAAGAGCACCCCTCAGCCCCAGAAACCCTCTTAGAACCATTGGCCAAAGATTTCCTAGGTTATGAACTAAGAAAACAGCTTTCTGATCTTGTTTTATTAGTTGTATCCCTTCCTGATTACATCTTACACTTGTCAGAATGGTAAGATTTCATCTTACACCTGTCAGAATGGCAAGGATCAAAAAGTCAAGTGACAACAGCTGCTTGTGAGAATGTGGAGAAATGGAAACCTTCCTCCATTGCTGCTGGGAGTGCAAACTTGTACAACCACTTTGGAAATCAATCTGGTGCTTTCTCAGAAAGTTGAGAATAGCTCTACTTCAAGACCCAGCAATACCTCTCCTGAGCATACACCCAAAAGATGCTCCACCATACAACAAGGAAATTTGCTCAACCTTGTTCATAGAGGTTGCATTTGTAACAGCCAGAATCTGGAAACAATTTAGATGTCCTTACCCTACGAATAGATAAAGAAACTGCGGTACATTTACACAACGGAATATTACTCAGCTATTAAAAACAAGGACATTATGAAATTTGCAGGAAAATGAATGGAAATAGACAATATCCTGAGTGGGGTATCCCAGACCCAGAATGACACACATGGTAAGTACTCATTTATAAGCAGAGTTCAGCCATATAGTACAAAATAGACACACTACAAGTCATAGACCCAAAGAAGATAAGTAACAAGGAGGATCCAAGGGAGGATGCTTAAATCTCACTCAGCGGAAGTGACTGAAGAGAGGGAACAAGGTAGAAAAGAAATGAGAGTGGAGGCCAACTCTCTCTCTCTTTCTCTCTCTGTGCACCTATCTTTCAGCACAGTTCCACAGAGAGGGGGAGATTTGGGATGCAAAGAAACAATATACTCATTACTAATTGAATATGAAATGAGAACTGGGGAGAATGGGGACAAGAAGCCGTGGGCATCTCTATGACAATTTGGAGACCTGTGACAGGGTAAGCTTCTAGGAGGATATGGGGGTGGCTCTAGCTGAGATTCCTAGTAGCAGGGTTTCATCTGATAAATTTAAGCAAGGTTCACAGTGACAAAATAGTTTTAAAATTTTGGGGATGTAGGCATCATAAAGCCATTCAAACATATTAGTAAAGAAGTTAGTTAAAGAATGTTTCTAGTGTGGGTATGCATGTGATCATATTCTTGATGTCATATACAGTGAATTATAACTAAAATGAAATTTAATCACAGACAGAATAATGCTTTAGACTTTTTGACAAATAAAGTAAGCTAAAATTTATTGAGCATTTATTAATCACCCACTCTCAGTGTTGATTTCTTCTTTGCATCCTATGACATACAAACTCTGAAATTTCCTTTTTAGAAAAATATAGAGAATATAATATATATCATGTTTATTATATATTTTTACACCAATGCATTTTTATTAAAGCCTTATTTCAGATATATTTCATATGATATATAATCAACAGTTTAAATGTAATAGAAAGTAAATTTTGCTAGGTCACAATTGACTGAAAGAAACAGAACAGATTTTCTCATGAATTGATATAGTCAATGATTTCATATGCAATTTAAATTTCAACTGTAAGTTCTAGTTTATGTTATTAACAGAAACCAAGAAGGATACTGTTTCTTCCATAACAAATAGAAGATTGTTACTTCACTTTTATACAACATAATACTCAGACTGGATTTTATCTCATAAAAGTACTTTGCTACTCTGAATTTTTAATAAATAACATGTATTTATAGGCAATGACTGCTTCCTTTCAACTTTTTAATATTTACTACAATGTAAAATTTATGGAGAACTTCCTCAGGTTTGGGATATAAGCTTAAAGTGTACACAAATTATGTGACAAATTTTACTATTTTTGAGATAAAATTTTTAATCATTTTTAAATTAAATTTTTATTTTTTATATTAATTACAGTTTATTTACTTTGTATCCCAGCTGTCGCCCCCTCCTTCATTCCCTCCCAATCCCACCTTCCCTCCTTCATCTCCTCCCTGTCCCTCTTTAAGTCCACTGATAGAGGAGGTCAGCCTCCCTTTCAGGACTGACTGCAATGTCCTCCTCTGTGGCCTAAGGGTTTACTATCAAGGGAAATTACTTTTACCTTTTCTTTAAATTCGTATAAATCAAAAGAAAAGAGGAAATCTAGCAGATAAGGTGGGCTACCTAAACAGGTGTACTCTTTTGTGAAATCTTCCAAAAAAGTGAAGAATGAAAGATGCCAGGAAAGAAAACAACGAAGAGTGGGTTATAGGGTCATAGCAAAGCTAAGGCGAATGCAAATGCAAGTCGTAAGCGGTCAAAGGAATAGCAGAGAAGTAAAACCTGGAAACAGTGAAGTCCCATGGAGTGGAGAAGACGGAAGCCAGGACAGGTGCTGGATGATCCAGCCCTTGGCAGTACGTTTACTGCTGGTTCCCTTTTCCCATTTCATAGACTCCGTTTGTGTTTTGTTGTCCCTTGAAATCAAAAAAGAGTTACCTTTCCCAAGAGAGAAAAATACTGGAGGCCAGAGAAATTAAAGAGGGGAAGGTGGCTGAGAGACTGGGCTTCCTTGAGGCTCGGCATACCTGCAGATGAGTTTAACAGTTGGGCTCCTAGGAACAGGGACCTTGTATTTAGAGTGATGCAGCTGGAGGCACCAGTGCCTGGGGATTGAGTGGGTTTTAGGAATAGAAGCCTGCACTGACAGTAAATTGGCTTGCAACTGCGCTTATCTTATGGTTAATCTAACTGTCATGGATGGATCCTATTGAAATGAAAATGGCAGAGTCAACTGACGAGAAGGAAAGTTTGGGGAGTACCTTAAGCTGTAAGTATTCCGTGGCACAAGGCTTCCAACCCACTTGTCTCTCCGAAGTCCAAAAGCCACTTTGTGGTAATTCAGCATGCCAGAAGTCTTCAGGTCCGCTCGAGCTTTCCTAAACTTAATAGCCAGGAATGAGCTATTAACTTAGGAGCGCAACTAAAATTAATATGGGCTATGGATAAGCAAGGCTCTGGGGGAGTCATTATCTGTCTTCCAGATGCTGGGGGTAAGGAAAGTACAGGAGTAAGTGTGCATCTTAAAATATTCATATTCTCTTGGCCCAGGTCCAGATCCTGACTAATAATTTTGAAATGCTGAGGACAGAAGTTAAACAGGCAAGTAGATCCTTGTCCACTGGGGAGCCCTTGATCAGCGCTCCAAAGACCAGCAGTGAGAAAAGCTAGGAATCTTGAATCCAGGCCAAAAAAATAAGACCCAATGGGTCCGGGCTTATTGCAGGTACTAACGGAGGGTCAGAGTACAGTGACAATGAAGGCCAAAGTCTAAGAAGCAGGGGGTGACCGAGACTCCTGGCAATTGTGTGATTGCAAGGTGCGTAGACTCAAGGAGGATCGTTACTGTTAATGGAACATTAGCAGTGAAGACCAAGACACATGACCAGAAGTCCCTAGAGTTATCTCTACTGCTCTTATGTAAGTGCTGAGGAGACAATGAGGAGAATAAATGTGAAGAAGGGGAAACAATGGGTCAAGAGTCAGCCATTTGGAGTCAACCATTACAAGGTTCAGGCATTTGGGAAGGTCATCAATATGACAATTAACATTCTACTTGCTTGAATTTTCAAGCCTTTCCTTAGACATTCACTAAATATTACTGGTTGAGGCTTGCCCATGAGATGGTCCCCCATGGTTAAAGGCTTTGTCCCCAGCTGGTGGTAATATTGACCAACAGTGGAAAGTTTATAAAAATGGGGGTTTAGTCGAAAGATGCAGGTCACTGCGAATGCACCCCTGAGACTAGAGGCTGTTGCTAGTTCCCACAGGTTTCTCCCTCTCTCTGTTTTCTGGCCACCGTTAAGTGTGCAGCTTTCTGCCACATGCTCTTCTGCTGCAATGCACTGCCTTAGAAATGGTAAAGTTAAGTGACCATGAGCTGAGACCTTGAAACTGTGACCCCAAATAAACCTTCCCTTCAACTGTCACCTCCTGAGTACTTTGACACAGAGATAGGAATGTGACTGGCATCTCAGCTATACTGGAATTTCCCAAGGGACATTTGATTTTTCACTTTAATAACCTGAAACTCATCAAGGAAAATATCTGAATGTATTGCTTACTTTTAATGTCATCAACCTATTACGAAGAAGAGAATGCTTAAAATTAAGGGGGGAAATTCTTAAAAATAGAGTTGGCACAACATAATTTTTTTTATTAATTACACTTTATTCACTTTGTATCCCCCAATAAGCTCCTCCCTCCTCTCCTCCTGATCCCACCCTCTGTCTCCCTTCTTCATGCATGCCCCTCCCCAAGTCCACTGATAGGGGAGGTCCTCTTCTCCTTCCTTCTGATCTTAGTCTATCAGATCACATCAGGAGTGGCTGCATTGTCATCTTCTGTGGCCTGGTAAGGCTGCTCCCCCCTCAGTGGGAGGTGTTCAAAGAGCAGGCCAATCAGATTATGTCAGAGGCAGTCCCTCTTTCCATTAGTATGTAACCCACTAAAACGTTCAATCCCTATCCTGAAAGGCAAAGAGGTTGGACATCAGAAGAAGAAGAAAACAGGAAACAAGCTAGGAACCTGCCACAGAGGGCCTCTGAAAAGCTCTGCCCTGCAGACTATCAAAGCAGATGCTGAGACTTATGGCCAACTGTTGGGCAGAGTGCATGAAATCTTATGAAAGAAGTGGGAAATAGTAAGAGCTGGAAAGGACGGGGAACCACACAAGGAGAGCAACAGAACCAGAAAATTTGAACACAAGGAACTTCCCAGAGACTCATACTCCAACCAAGGACTATTCATGGAGATAACCTAGAACCCCTGAACAGATGTAGCACATGACAGTTCAGTGTCCAAGTGGGTTACAACATAAATTTTACATTATGCAAAATGCATATGAATACAGTGCACTCTCGCTCTCTCTCCTCTCTGTCTCTCTCTCCATTCCTCCTCTGTCTTACTGTCTCTCTGTCTATGTCTCTTTCTCTCTTTCTCGCCCTCTCTGTCTCTCAGTCTGACTTTCATCCACATCAACAAAGAATATAGAAGCTTAAGAGACAGCATCTAAGAAGCTAGCTTACTCCTTTTTTTTTTTTTTCAACTCTAACCCAAGCTAGGAATGCTAACATAAGTCTTATGCCCAGGAGGCCACAACCTCACACAAAGAACATCATTGTTAACAGTAATAATACACAGTACTAAATATTATAATATAAAATAAGGTACATTCATATACTTAAAAAGGGAAATGATCAACTCATAGATTTATAAAAATTACGTGTTTTTATGAGGTTTCTGCATATGTATCTGTATCTAGTTGTGTTTCTTGAGCTTCTTCTTTAGCTCTTTTTCTTCTGTTTGTTTGTTCTCTTCTGGTTTGTTTGTTTTTATTTATCTAATTTCATTTTATTATTATTTTAAATGCCTGTTTGTATACTTATGGGAAAAAGAAAGGTTTGGGTGTGTGGGGAAGTGCTTCAGTATTAATAAAGAAGTTGCATATGAGCTGTGTGTATAACATTTGTCTGTGCTGTAGTACTCATTTTGTTATTATCAAGTGTAGATTCTTTAATTTCTCTTATTGAATTATTTTTTATTTCATATATGTCTACTGTATTTATTTCATTCCCTCCTCCCTCCTTCCAAATATTTTCATATCTCTTCCCACCCACCATCTCATCTCAATTTCATGGTATATTTTATTATTTTTATATATGTTGAGAAATTTTAATACAGCAGCATCACTTCTCTGGCAAGAGATTACATCCAAAAACCTAGGTCTGTGTGATCTGAGTGTGAAGAGTTTAAGTTAGCCTGGGTATAGTTAGCCTGGGTATAATTCCATTTTGAAATAAATAGCCATCTTGACTGGGAGCTGAATTCAGGTACCAGGAAATATCACAAAATGTGCACCTGGCAGAAAACAAAATTAACTCTCCTAGCAACAGCCTCCAGGAAATATCACAGAATAAATACTTCATAGAAAATAGAGACAAACTTCCTGGCAATAATCAATGAGAATCAGTTGAGAATCAGGTGGGAAAATTCTCCCCAGTGTTTCAGATACAGTTTAAAAGAATAACCATTGTGATCATATGTCTTAGGCAATTGTGCCTCAGAGAGGCATATGCCTTAGGTAATTGTGATTCAGAGAAGATTACCTTGCTCCTCTAACTTTTACCTAATCCTGTAATGTCAAGGCATATGCCCCCCCCCATTTGCTGTCATAGAAACATGAGCCTCCCTGTTTACTGTCATGGAAACCCCCTGATCACAGACTTTCCCTTTAAAAACACTGCTCACTCAGGGCTCAAGGTCCCACTTCTCTACTGTGGCGTCAGTGAGACTTGGATCTCTCTTGTAATAAAGCTCTCTTGCTATTGCATCAAGTCATCTCCTGGTGGTCTCTGAGGGTCCCGTGAACCTGGCATTACAAGGGGAATATAGACATGCCCTTAGTACACGCCTTTATTCTCTCTGGCTGGAATATAGACAGGATTTATCCCTCTGGAATATAGACAGGACACACCTTTAATCCCTCTGGCTGAAATGTAGTGCACACCTTTAATCCCAAACAATGACATGTAATTGAAGGGCAGATAAAGTGACAAATCAGAGAAAGATTTGACAGAATGTGTCAGAGACAGGATATGCCCAACTCTGATGAGGACAGGGAAGGGAAGCTACCGAAGAGCAGCACACAGAGAGAGAGTGAAGGGTTGGTAGAGACAGTACAGAAAGTCCATGGAGACAGTTCAGTGTAGTTTGGTACAGTTCAGCTGAGTGCAGTTGAGTTTGTGCAGTTCAGTTCATGGAGTTCAGGAGCAGGTTTCCAAGCAGAGCACTTCAGTGAGAAACCAAGAGAAGCCCATTTGGATCAGTCAGCTTGGAGAGGAGTTTTGAGCCAGAACAGCTGAGTTGAACCAGCTAGCCAGAATTCAGAAAGAAGTAGAAAGGGTGAGCTTATTCAGCAATAAGTCAAGGAGGCTAAAAACAGTCTAGGCCTAAATTAACAGACAGAGGCTAGAAGCTGAAGTCTTTAAGATTTGAGCTTGCAGAAGATTAGATTGTATGGAGACTAGAAGCTTCCAGGCATTGGCCTAGGAATAGTTAGGCAGAAATGCTCTAGGCTCAGCCCAAGCTATGCATTCATAAAGCTTGGGTACAGATCTCATCTTATCCCCTCATCTGAGGAAATAAAAACAACATTTACATAGATACACAAATTAACATATAGATGCCCCCTGCTGAGTTTGTTTAGTGTTGCTCATATCTATATATTTTTAGGACTAACCACTTGGTACTGAAGAAGAAATTAAGGGACTCTTCCTTTGGGAAGAGTAATTCTCCCTCTGTCAGCATCATTAATTGCCTGTAGCTTTTCATCATGTATTCTCTCTAATTTGTGGTTCTCTGAGTTTTCAGACATGAGTATATAACCTGGAGTAACCACAGAAACCAGGTAAGTAAAAAGGGACCATGAAGAGAAAGGTGCTTTAGAGGAGGTAACAGCGTGAAACAGGTGCTCTAAAGGGGAACCTGGAAAACAAGAAAAAGTGAATTAACTAAGGGGCGGGGGAGACTAATATTGAGAAAGGGAGAGGGATAAATAATACTAAGGATGTTTGACAAAGTCATAGGGAGTCGTAGTATTCTTTTTACCTAAGTTATACATAACACATAGATAGGTTATATGCATATAGACATATATAAGTGAAGCTATGCAACTTGGGGTGACCTCTCCCCAAGATCCACAGACTATCTACTGAAAACCCCAATACCAGAGATGAGAAGCCTCCTGTCAAGTTTCTGCTCAGAGGAGTCCAGGTAACTGAAAACAATATAGGCTATTGCTGTTGCCATTGGTTACCTCTCACAAGTTGAAGGTATTTCTCTTTTTAAAAAAATTATTGGTTTATTTTGTGTGTGCGTGTGCCTAAGTGAAGTATATGCATCATGAGTGCATGGACCTACAGAGGCCAGAAGAGGCTACTGGATTCCTTAGAACTACAATTGCAGGCATTTCTGAGCCACCATGTGAGTACTGGGAATAGGTCCTCTGGAAGAACAGAGGTCTTAACCACTGAGCAACCTCTCCAGCCTTATCACTTACTTATCTTAATACTGTCAGAAAATTCTCCAGAAAATCTGCCTATCCCACCTTGAGTTACCTAATTGAAACGTAACACCTAAAACTTTCAATTGGAAGTGCGTCTATTGAGATTGTAATTTACGAGCTCGCCATCATTTTGAAAACTGGTTGAAATAAACTTAAATCTCCACTCAAAAATTCTGCTCAACCGCTGTTGCAAGATATTTGATCCCATTTTGAAGCCTTAGATTATGAACTGGAAAACCCTGTTTCTTGCCAGGGATGGCTGAACCACAGCATAATCACCTGTTTACAATAAACAGGAAGTTCTTGGATTGAAGTTGTGTGATAGGGCTCAACCACACCACACAAGAAACAGGGTTTTACAGTTCACAATCTCCGGGTTCACAATGGGATCAAAAGTCTTGCCACAAACCACACTGATAACTCATCTTCTGTTGTTGTTCCTCCTACATCATGTACAGGGGTGAATGTGTCTATGAGCACATTTAATTGATAGAAAAATTCTAAAGTTGGCAAACATTTCAAGCAAAAGACTGAAGTGCTTAAACTGAAAGGCAAAGAAGGAAATGAATTGTTTGAGGGCTGGAATGTGAGGGAGCTTTTAGTGAAAAAAATTTTACAGAATAAATTTGAAAATCAATCCTTGTAATCAAGCCACAGGATGATTATTCTGTGGTAAAGCATTGCATGCACTACACTGCGACTTTTTAGACATTTCTTTTTCATACTTGTTTTCTGCAATCTTAATCATTCATATCAGTGTTATTCAGGAAAACATTTATAATTGTGAAATAAACTGAGATGTAGCTTACAGAGCCTGTCAGCATGACAAATGTTTCCTGGAAACATTTTGCTTTGAAAATGAGTTTTTATTTCCAGATTGCTACAACTTCAGTTTGTTTGTTTTTTTTTTTTTTTTTTTTATCAATCTGTGAATTGTGAATGCTTGAGTTGATTTTTATTTTCACACGTTTTTCTGTAGTGTTTAACTTCTGTAAAATATATGACCGTTGTTTGGAAATACTATTTTGTCTTCTAGTTATATTGTAAATAATACATTTATCATGTATTTAGTAAATGTCAGGCATTTGAATCATTTCTCTTTTTCCTTTCAACAACTTTTTGTGGTCATTGCTGTTGTTATTCTCCATCTTTGCCAGACAGGAAAATTAGCTTGAGAAGACTGACAAATTCATTGTTACACTATTAGAACGTGGTGAGACCACAATTAAAACCCCGAGTCTTTATTTACTTATTTATTTATTTATTTATTTATTTATTTATTTATTTATTTATTTAATTTCAAGCTACCAAAAAGAAATCAAAAGTTTTTTTTAGCCCACGAAAGTGATTTTTTTGCAGGCACAAATGGCCAGGTGTGGACTTGAGGACTTCAATAATAAGAATCATGTTGTAGATATTAGGAGTGAGAACTGTGCTGAGGTTTATGGTGCACAGTGCCTGAAAGTGTATGTTCCTCAGATTCTTCTCTAACTTCTTACTTGTGAGGTGAGCAAGGAAGACTCTATGGGATGCTGCAAAGCTGAGAATCATCTAGCACCCTAATCCTCTCTTCTAACTGCTTCTCCTTCTTTCCCTTGATTCTCTCCATCTATACACCCCCCCTTGGACTGTGCTCCTCCTTATGCTATTTACTAATTTCCTTTTCCAACTGCTGATGAAATGATGGTGCCCCTTGCTGACTCTTGTCTCATGAACATAAGAAAGAGATTTTCTTTTTCATTTCTCACAAGATTCACCGTAGAGACTCCTGTAATAAAAAAAAAGAAAAGTAAACATACATATATAATATAAAATTACTATGACATAGGAACCTTCAGACTTGGGGACACAAAGAAATGGAAAATATTTTATGGAAAAGTTGTACACACAAATACGATTGAAAGGTGAGAGACCTTATCTAAGAACCAACTTGAAGGATCAGAAGGCTCCTCTAGAACTGAGATTTTATAGCCTCTGCTAGAGGTCAGAGGTTCTCTCTTGGTTTACTTGAGGCAAGAAGCAAGAAAAGAAGTGGAGTTGACTTCCCTGCTTCTCTATCCCCCCAACTGCCAAGAGCCTTATTTTGGGCTTCCTTGCCTTTAACTCTAAGAATACCATATTCTTTGAAGCAAATAACCTTGTAAAAGTCAGAAAGTATGTTATGGATCACACTAAACACTCTCCTTTTCTCCCATTTTTACTACTTTTGGTGTTTCATGTTCAGAGTCAGGCACCAACGCTTCTATTTGACAATCTAAGTGCACTGTACTTGGAGAGCATTTGAAATCTCTCTTATGTAACTTTTCTTAGCAGCACTGTTCTAAAAATGCTGTATGCCTCATAGGTAAATTTACATGTTCTAATGCATACATTAAAACCTTAAGAAATTTTTATTTAGCTCATCAAATCAAAAGAATAATTTTAATCACATAATAATTAAAATAACTAATAAGATATTTTGTGCTCTGTTTTCCGTGCTACATCTTCAAAGTCTAGCGGGCATGTGTTAGATCACAAAGTGCTTCAGTTTGCAGCAGCTACATTTCAAATGTTCCGTAATCCTGTGCCACTTTTGGCTTCCATATTGGAATACACAGGTCTACATCTATTTCCTTCAAGTCACACTCTCAAGTGCCTACCAGGAAAAATAGGGATTTCTGGTATAGCTTTTATGTAGAATTTCTTTACAAGTTCATCTGATTGAATGCCTCATCCCCAAATGGTGGTGCTATTTTGAGAAGCAGCGGAGCTACCTGAAGGACAGCTGTTACTGGACGATGGGACTTATGGTTTACAGTCTGGCTATGCTTTCAGTGCTCCTGCTCTCCATTAGAGGTATGGAAAGCGAGGCACTGCAGATTCGTTCCTTCTCTACTGTGAAGGACTGTATCCCTGAGAACTACAGACAAGAATAAACCTTTTCTACTTGATACTGATTGTTTAGGCTCTATGTCACAGCAACCACAGCAGAAGCTAATACAACTTCTTATCTCATATGTAATGAAAACAGTCATAGAAGAAAAGGGAGGCACATCGTAGGACTCTAGAAACAAGAGAATGTGGGGATTGATGGCTCTCAGGACTGTCAGAAATGACATTTCTCACACTGTCTAATGGCTCCCTCTTAAAGGCTGGTAAAATAACCAACACCCCCTTAAGATTTCACAGACAGCTGGGATGCAAAGTGAATAAACTGTAATTAATATAAAAAATAAAAAATTAATTAATTAAAAAAAATTATTTCACAGACAATTGATGCTCCCCTGTCTCACAGCATGGAGTGGCTGGCACCATTATAATGAAGAAAAATGTGATGGGGAGATGGAAAAATTAGAAAACGAGAGCAGCAAGTGCACTGTGGAGAGAGACAGAACTGGAGACACAATGATAGTGAGGACCAGGCTGATGTGAGTGGCCTGCGCTGCCACCTGAGG
Source organism: Psammomys obesus (assembly GCF_907164565.1). NCBI lineage: Eukaryota > Metazoa > Chordata > Mammalia > Rodentia > Muridae > Psammomys > Psammomys obesus. The sequence goes on along the minus strand of NW_026596095.1, from coordinate 19,445,737 downwards.
CCATGAAGATGCCCATGGTGACCTTGCCTCCCTGCCGGACTCTGTGGTCCTACTGCAGCCGTGTCTTCAGTCTGTGCATGCTGACTCCAGAAACCACGGGGGAGTCCTTGCTCCCACTGACCATAAGGAGCAAGGAAGCTACTTTTGCAGAGATATCGATGATTGCAGATGCACAGTTGCCGAAGAGGGATATGAAAGGAGTCTGTGGCAACCCCTGTTCCCACCTTACCCCAACCTTAAAAACTGTGACGGGGATGGTGAAGTATAGCTCTGCATACTCGATGGCTTTGGGCAAGATGTGGGAGGGGAATGACCCAGTTCTATTTAAGGGGCAGGTCACTGAGAATTTGACCATGCTCTCCAGTGAGTGTATAGATAACACAACTTGGACTTTTTCTTTCTTTCTTTCTTTCTTTCTTTCTTTCTTTCTTTCTTTCTTTCTTCAGAATTTTTCAGGGGAGGACAGACATGGAAGGATTGGGAAATGAGTGTGATTGGGGAACGTGACGTGAAATTACCAAAGAATCAATAAAAATATTATGTTGAAAAAAAGCCAACAATGTTTCATAGACATTCATTCACTGTTTTTTCTAGCTAGCAGATTCTTCTGATATGACACCTTTGTTTCATTTGAAAATGATCCAATTCTGGGATTCTGGTTGTGACTGGGAATTTGAGATGATTCTAAATCACCGCAGGGACAGGTGTGTGATTTAGGCTGACTCTCAGTCTACTCTAGCTCTAGGAAAATGGGTAGTGGTATAAATCAGTATAAAGCAGAATTATTTGATTGAAGATGGACAGGAGCATGAAAAAAGAAGTCTTTATGCTGTTTGAGAATACAAACATGACTTCAGTGAGCATCATAAATTTGTAAATGAGAAGAGTCAGCCTTGTTATCATTAGGAAAGTGTCTGCCTGGTGGTAATATCAGCAAGGAAAAATTTCTAATAAAAAGGTGAGGGGAAAATGTGGCCTAATGAACTGTGTCTCAAGAGACAGCGTAACTGCTTGCTTTATCAAAATGAAATAACTTCATCTCTTCTCAATTTTGTTTTAAGGACGGCTTTACTGTATGGGAGTAGAGCATTCCATTTGCTTTAACATTATCGTCTATATTTTTATTTTCAGAATGTTCATCTTTGCCAGTGAAGTATGCATATTTGCAGACAACCGACCATTATGGATGGATGGATGGATAGATAGATAGATAGATAGATAGATAGATAGATAGATAGATAGATAGATAGACAGACAGATAGATATAAACTAGTCTGTGTCTTAACATTAAAGAATTAAAATCTGTTATATTCAGGGATATTATTGAAAGTTATGTGTTAATTTTTTGTCATTTGCTGTCTTTGTAACATCTGATTCTTTCCTGATCCCCATCTACTTACTGACTTTATTTCCTTGTCACTGACAAAAAGAAACATTTTTTGGGGCTCACGTGAGACATTGATTGGGGACATGTGAACAGAATTTCATCCATCCCAGACTGCACTCCAAGGAGAGACAAAAGAAATGATTCAACCCAAGTCAAGCTTGTTGAAGCAGTGAGTTTACTGGTATTATTTATAGAATGTGGATAAGGGAGGGAATTCCTTACGGGAGCACGGGTGACTCAAAGGCAGCTGTAACACTGACAAGCCCATCCTAGTACGGACAATGACTCATGTGATGGATAACTTGGTTGTCGACTTGACTACATCCTGAATTAAGTAAAATCCAAGCAGCTGGGCACAGCTGTGAGGAACTTTTTTTTTTCCCTTGGTTGGATTGTTTGAGACTCACCCTAGATCTGGATCATTTGTGGTCAGAAATCTGTCCTTAAATCTGAACCACACCTTCTGGGACCAGTCCACAGAGAAGGATGTGGAAGAAGAAACAGGCTTTCTGCCTGTTTGCCTTCATTCTCACTGTCACTTTCATCTATACTGTTTCTGAGACCTGAGACACCACTTTACTAATGCTAAAACTTACATTTTTAGTATTCCAACATAGATGGAAAACTGGCAGCTCTCTAAGGCCTTCCTGGGACTTAGGCACCATATTGGGGCTACTGAGACATTCAGTCTTAAGGACTGAACTACCGCTTCCTCCCTGGTCTTTCCATCAGGAGCCAGTATTGGACAACTTGGACCACAGCCTCTCCCTGGAGCTCCCTCCTAGACTTTTAGGACCTCCAGAAATTGCTTGCTACCTGTATAGCCTTGGTGAGCATTGCTGAGGATATTTTGTTTCTCATGTCTCCTTCAGCTTTGTAAAGTTTGTTAGATTCTGCGATTGCTGAACATCCTTCCAGGAGTAGTGTTTCAATTTGGGGGAAATACTGTGAGAAATTCCACCCCTTCCTCCAGCTTTTTTTTTCATTATTTTTTAGTTTATTCTTCTATTGTCTAACAAACCTATTCCCCTGTCTTCTGAGAATATATATTATATTTGGAACTTTGGCATATTAATATTAAGGCACAAAACATACACTCAGTAGCCAATGGAATTTCTATAGCTCCTTCTTTGAATTTGAGTAGGACTAAGTACTTCCTTAAATAAGACTGTCTATAGTGAGCAAGTATGAAAACTGGATCATATTCTATGTAGTTTATCAAATAATTTCTTATTTTTAATTTTTAATTCTTTATTAATTACATTTAATTAATTTATTTATTTAATTACATTTAATTCTAATTAATTACATTTTATTCACTTTGTGTCCTCCCTGTGGTTCCCTTCCTCCTCCCGTCCCAATCCCTCCCTTCCTCCACCCTCCGCATGCACACCCCTCCCCAAGTCCACTGATAGAGGAGGTCTTCTTTTCCTTCCTTCTGATCCTAGTCAATTAGGTCTCATCAGGAGTGGCTGCCTTGTCCTCTTCTGTGGCCTGGTAATGCTGCTTCCCCCTTGGGGGAGTTAATTATAGAGCAGGCAAATCAGTTCTTAGGTTATCTCCATGCATAGTCCTTGGTTGGAGTATCAGTCTCAGGAAAGACCCCTGTGCTCAGATTTTTTGGTTCTGTTGCTCTCCTTGTGGAGTTCCTGTCCTCTCCAGACCTTACTGTTTCCCACTTCTTTCATAAAATTCCCTGCACTCTGCCTAAAAGTCCTCCAGCTTTTAGAAGAAACTGTTTTCTATAATGTTTTTAGATGATAAAGATATTTTATTATGTTCTTTCAATTCAAGAACTATTTGGCACAGCAATAGTTCTTTATTCTCAGGAACCTGACTAAAATTGTCTCTATAATAAACACTGCTCACATAATCAAAGGAAAATTTTCCTCATGATTGAGGTTGACAACAATACTAATTTATAAGTATACATCCATCCATTTATTAAAACGGTAGCAGAGATTTTCTTACTAGGGCCTCTGATCTCACAAGTCACAGATATTTTCCAGGCTTATAGTTTCAGATATATTTCTTTCTGTGGAATGGGCCTTAAATCCAAATGGAAAGCTCAGGTTCAATCCTCGCTCAGAAAGGCAAATGGGATGAACACCAGAAGAGGAAGAAAACAGGGAACAGGTTCAGGAGTCTACCACAGAAGGCCTCTGAAAGGCTCTACCCAGCAGGGTATCAAAACATATGTTGAGACTCATTGCCAAACTTACGAAAGAAGGAGAAGATGAAAGACCTGGATGGGACAGGAGCTCCACAGGGAGAGCAACAGACCAAAAATCTGAGCACAGGGGTATTTTCTGAGACTGATACTCCAACCAAGAACCATGCATAGAGATAACCTAGAACCCCTGCACAGATGTAGCCCATAGCATCTCAGTATCCAAGTGAGCATCCAAATGGGAACAGGGACTGTCTCTGACATGAACTCAAAGGCTAGCTCTTTGATCACCTCCCCCTGAGGGGAGAGGAGCCTTACCAGACCACAGAGGGAAACAGTGCAGCCAGTCCTGATGAGACCTGATAAGCTAGGGTCAGATGGAAGGGGAGGAGGATCTCCCCTATCAGTGGACTTGGAGAGGGATGTGGGAGGAGATGAGGGAGGGAGGGTCAGATTGGGAGGGAGTAAGGGAGGGGGCTACAGCTGTGATACAAAGCAAATAAAATGTAATTAATGTAAAAAATTAAAATTCAAATTAAAAAAGAAACTAAAGAGAAAAAAATGATCAAATTGAAGTAAAACTTGGAGAAAATGACAGAGAAGATTAGAATTAAACATCAGAAGCTTGACATGATATTCACTCCTGTGATCTCAGTACTTGGGAGACTGAGGTAGGACTGACTATGAACCCGAGGCCAGCCTAGGTCTCCCCCCAAAATTACATCTCAAAAACAACCCAGAGGAACATAATAGTCATACTTGTTGCTGTACCATGTACATGGGCTAAGATTCCCATCAGAAGCTGGTCAAATGAAGAAATGTGTACATACTTGAGTCACAGGGCACAGAGAAATGAAGCTGGCACTTACTGGAAGCTCCATTTCTACTGACTAATTCTCACAGTGCTGGAAGCTGTTATGCATGCCACCAGAGGACAAAATTAATCAGTTTTCCCCAACTGTGAACCCTATGAGCTACAATTAACAAGTGGCCTGACAAAATATGTTCACTGAAGCAATAATGAAATCAATGTTATTAGAGTAACCAAATATTTGGTTCTAAGGCCCACTCCATGATATTGAACCTATAACCTTGGCATTAACAGAGCCAACAGCTGTGGTTAAATGGCTATAGGGCCTAGGGGTGAACCTAATACTATTTTTCTGCTATGTGGATATAATGTTAAAATGATTCCTAATGATGTATTGCTAAGATCCATCTATTAGTGCATCTCTCGGCTCTCTTCAGAGAAGCTTCTTGCAGCAGATGACAACTGACATGGAGACCCTTAACTGTTTAACATGAGTAGAATAAGAAACTATGGCATCTTCATCCCTTTCCTCCAAGGCTCAGATATCGTCACAGAAGGACTGGGAATATTTTAAGAGCCAGAGGTGGAGGATGACTGAAAAAAAAAAAAAAAAAAACTTTTCTGGCTACAACAGAGCACTTACACATATGATTTTATTGTGGTTGTGTAACGTGAATAAAACCTGAGGAAACTCAAAACAGACAAAAGGAGGCAGGGAGTGGGGTGAGAATGAGCACATGAAATCCTACCACACTCCGGCTAGACCCTTTACCCAACAGTAATTGAGCAGCACAAACTAAACTCAATGGAAGAAAAAAAACAAAAGGAAATTGGAATTTGAGTGAGTAGTAAGGTAAGCGTGGATAAGGATGGATCAGAAAAACATTGGAAGGGGGTGAATACAAGCAAAATGCATTATATAATATTAATATAAAATTAAATGAATCTTATTAAAAATAACATTAATAATTTCAATTTTAATTAAAATATAATTCTATATCTCCCCCTTCCCTTTTCTTCTTCCAGTCCTTCCCATGGTCCCTTAGTCCCTCTCAAATTCATGGCTCACTTTGCTTTGCTATTTTTTTTACACATACATGTAAATGTCTAAATATGTAAATACAACCTGTTGAGTCAGTTTATTTTTGCCTGTATGTGTATAATTTTAGGGTGACCCCTTGGGTAACTGCATAACCCGTTAGGGAGCTCATCCTTAGGAGCGACTTTCTTCTGTTTTCCTCATTCCTTAATTCCTTGTAGTTCTTTGTCTGGAAGTGGGGCTCTATAGAATTTCCCATTTCCAAGTTAGTATGTCTGTTGATGTTAAACTTATCCGTATCTTGCTTAAGCAGCCATCTTGTTGGAGGATCATGGATGAAGTTTCCCTGTCGTTTCTAGGAGACACAGTCTCACAGAGTTTTTTTGTGCTCCTCTGAGTCATACAATCTTTCTGCCCTCTTTTCCATGATGCTCCCTGATCCTTAGGAGAAAAAGTTGTGTTGTAGATATATATCCACCGAGTCTCAGTACTGCATACTCTCTTCGTAAAGAAAATGTGGTTCATACATAGCAGAATATTTTCTCCACCATAAAGAAAAAGTGAAAACATGGCTTTTGCAGGAGTGGAACTAGAAATTTGTATGTGGCATGAAATAAGCCAGACTCAGAAAGTTAAACAGCATTTCTTTCATATCCATAATCTATATTTAAAGTATGTTTGTGTGTGTCTTCTAAAAGTAGAAATGGAACTGTGATAACAGAAGAGATGTTAAGGTAACGGGGAGGGGAGAATTCATGCGATTTAACGAAGACAGGTGAACTGCTTGCAGGTGGAAGGAGAACAGCTGGAGCGGGAAAAGTCGTGGAGGAGAAAGACGATGAGAACAAAGTAAAGCAACAGGTAAGCATGAAAACAATGTGATAAAGCCCATCATTTCATATGCTGCGAAAAATTAAAATTAAAAATACAAAAGAAATGATTCCATAACATTGGGAGAAGAATGAGAAGTAGAAGGAAGAGTGAAAACAGTCACAAAATGGAATAAAATATATGTAGGGGGCCACAGAAAATGCTCAGTTGTTCAGAGGACCCGGTCTCCAGCATACACGGGACAGCTCACAACCAACCCCTGCTAACTCTTCTTCTGGCCGCCACCGGCTCCTGCAGACACGTGGCGCACAAACTCAGATAGGCATAAACACACACCGACACAAATAATGAAGAAGTAAAACTTAAAAATGGTTTTGTATGTTAAAAAAGTCTCAGTAGAGAAATGAGCGAATAAAAGCCACAAGACAAGGGAAAAGCAAGCAAACTAGCAAATAAGCAAACACGACAGCGCCATGCTTCCGCTTCTGCACGGACGTCAGTCGTGTGAGCAATCATAAGCTCAGTCCGTGGGGAATGAACAGACTTCTGTTGATGATGGCTTTGGCTGTGCGCGCTTCTGTGAGGGTGAAGGCTCTTTGCCTTTTCCTTTCTTCTGTTTTTAAGTTTCTTCTTTGAAAATTGTACACAGAGTACAAGGGCCCAAAAGAGAGAAAAGGACACATCTTTCTCACTGTTGCGAAGTCTTGACTGCATTTGGAGGGGGGGAGTGTTGTCGTTACTTGGTCTCCCACCACACAGGAACCTTGGACGATTTGGGATTCCTTGTCTTCTCCTTCCATTCAGAAGCCTCGCGGATGTTTACAACAAGTTCCAACCAGATTGTGCTAAGCTTGTGCACTTTCCAACGCTGTCCTTGGAGCAGATCCTGGGGAATGCAGGGCTGCGGGTCGGAGCGGAGCTGAAAGCAGAACCAGCTCCCTCTGCTGGATGAACGTTTAGCATCCTGTGAACCGCAGGGGCCTATATTCTCCGGAGCTCTGAAGCTGGAATGGTTTCGTGTCAAGCTGATAAAACAGCACAGTCAGTGCTGAACCCAACATTCCAAACGGATCCTAGGTTCCACGAGTCAGATATTTTAAAATTTATTTTAGAACAAGAGGTACTTCTACATATCTGTGGAGTATGTTCGCCCTAATAATGAATGTGTTTACTACAGCCAAGAATGTACATATGCAAAGAAGTTTGCTTTGATTTGTGACAGCTTCAGCTGTCGCTATTTTTGTTTGAATTCGAAGTTTTGACACTATCCTTTAAAAATAATTAATAGCAACACCTACAGTAATTGCAACATTAAGGTTAGTATTTATTTTTTCCCATTTCTTGTTTTTAATGTGCTTAACATATTGCTTTCCTTATTCTTTCCCTTCATAAATCCATTTCTTCCATTGACACTTTTTCAAAATGAGATTTATTATCTATGGAAAAAGTAATTCCAGGAATAATAGCCCCCATCACTAAAGGCAGCTACTTTGAAACTTCCTTTGGATTGTGTTAGTGACTCACCAAAGGCTGTTACAATTTCTCCAACAGAGAAATGGTCAACTCGTTGACAATTTGAAAGACTTGAAATTACAAATTATTGGAAAAGGATGATAGTATGAATATCACAAAGGTTAATTTTTAAAAGGCTTTTGAAAATAAATATCCTTAATTGTCCAACCAATATTAAGGAAATTGGAAGCCTGATGAAACCTATCAGAACTGACTGAAATTAGCTGATGGAACTTATCTCTCTGAAGAAGCTAATTTGAGTTAAGCATACAGTTTCTCAAAGCTGTGCTTGTGGGCTGGCTGCACCCATAGTCTGGACATTAAAAACTGTGCATGGTGAATTCCCCTCACATTTGCACTGTGGGAAACAGGAGTGCCCTCCCTCTCCATCCCTCACTCAGGAATTTCACTGCTAGTGCTGTTTCTCAACGTGGTTGTTTAGTTCTATTGAAACTTTATTATAATGAAACAATTAGTTCTTAGCCAGTAGCTTTATTGGTGAGTCAGAGGATGAATGATGGTCCTCAGTCAAGATGATCCTTTACAGAACTTTCCACTCTGGCTCTCAGAATGTGAAATGTCAGGAAGGAAATCTCCGTGAACAACAATGCCGAGTCAGGAGAATCAATAACAGCTCCGAGAGGCAAGGAAGGAGAGATGAGAACCAGTTTATTCAAAGGATGTGATGCAGACAAATAAGAAGCCTCTTCCAGGGTAAGACTCCAGGGAGTAAACAGGGTAAGACATTAATGTTCTCACACTTGTTTCAAATGAGAGACAAAGGCCAAATTTGCATGAATGTGGTAGATAGGAAAAGAAACATATATGCAATAAACAGGGGAAAGCTGGAGTTTCTAAAAGGAATGGCATACATTTAGTATACTGAGAACATCACATGAGAGGAGAGAAGTGATAGAACAGAAAGGAGGGATGGAAAGGATTTTTAAAGCTTCATGATTTTAAGAGTAAGCCACGTCTGGTAATATGGCTTAGTTGGTAAAAGGGTTTGCCACCAAGCCCAAACCTGAGTTCCATTCAAACCCACATGTTGTTGAAAAGAATGAATTGACTCCTGCAATTCACCTTCTGACCTCCAACATGCACTATGAAACATGCACCCACATGTGTATGTTTGCCTACACAAACACACACTAGTTAAATAAGGAAAAGAGAATAAATGGGTTGACATTACAACATTAACCAAAGAAACCATGCAAATGGGTTTTGTTGAAGAAATATCACCATCCGTGAAAGGAAAAACAGATGATCAGATAAGAATGACAAGAAGAGCAAAGGATAGTCCTGTGGACACAGATCCAGACATTGATCCTTCAGAATCCGGAGCTTCATGGCTCACTGAATTTAGGGAGCGGAGAAATAAGTATGTTTCCTGGAGTTTTTTGCTTTGATAAGCAGAGGGGTGCTGGTGTAAAAAGATATGCAAGAGAATATCTAGTGCCAGCAAGGAAGACAAAAGTTCAGTTGTTTGCATGTTGGGCTAGAAGTGTCTGTGAGATATTCAGCTACTTGGCACACAATGAGATCTGTGAGCAGGAGACACTTCTTGTTGACATGTGGTTAATGCATGCTACTGTGGCCCACCTGACAGCTCTCTTTGAAACTTCTGTGAGCCCGTTACCACTTCTCTTCAAGAAACCACCTCTATTCCTCTGTCAACTTATGTTATCCACGGTTTCTGGTCAAATTCAAAGACTCTGAGGTGAACATATGAAATCATGAAATTCATAGATAAGTGGATGAAGCATAAAGCAATCATTTTGATTGAGGTAGCTAAGAAACAGAAGTATTTTTTCACATATTTTTTTCTCACATGTGGAGGTTTCTTTTGAATTTTCTCTCTGAATAAGAGCTATTAATTTTGAATTTTCAGATAGGTGTGTTTTATTTGGAATACCCATAAATGTCAAGAAATTACTAAGAAAGAATAAAGAGGAGTGTTAAAAGGATGAGAGAGGAACAGACTTGGATAAGGATTAAATATGTAATAATGGAACCAGAAGTGTTAAACTGTGATGAGAAGAGAATACAGGGAGAGAGAAAGAGCATCAAAGAAATTTCAAAAAGATATGGAAATTTATTATTGTAGAAGCTACACACACACACACACACACACACACACACACA
>NW_026596095.1:19418677-19435832 GCF_907164565.1 Psammomys obesus | reverse complement strand
AAAAAAAAGCCATTGGAACAGAAACAAAACAAAACAAAACACAGCTGTCGGGAATGATAAACAAGACAGAAAAAGAAATGGAAGACAAAACGGTCTCAATTTCTATGTTTGTCTGAAACACTTAAGTAGGACTTAGAATACCTTACATGTGCTATGCTGGCCTGATGTTCTCCATCTGTTATGGGGCTCTAGAGGCTGACTGGCCATTAAACAACAGGATGAGGACTGCTGTAGCAGGTGCAGTGAAGGGGGAAGGTGTGGAGCAAATAAAACAAGTCCATAGCATCTATAAGAAAGGTGACCCCCAGGAAAATTTAAAAGGTTGTGTTCTGTGGTATTCATGACGTATGTGTGAGAGGCATGATGGTAAGTGCATTTCTTGTGAAAGTACTTCAATTACTCGCATGTTGTTATTTCTTTAGAATTCCCAGGCCCGCCGCTATGCACTTACTTAATGCTCAAAGAGAGCTATGACTTGCTTTGACAAATTGGGCTTTAATGCAATTCATTGGCCCGATGTCAATAGGAATGTTGCCTGAGCTACACCCTTTGCTAAAGTAATTTTCTAACCCTACCGCTGTGAGTCAACTAGTCTCTCCTCATGAGTTTTCCTTGACACCCTTTGACATCTGTATCAAATTGAAATTCCTTATTAGTGCCCTTCAGGATTTCCAGACTTGAGCGGATGAATCTCCTTTTTATGTTCTCACTTAAAACTCTGCTTGGTCCATGCTCTAGCTTGGATTTCTTGTCTTCCCTGTATCATCCTGCCCCTCTCGCATCCCTCTGTTTTTCTGCAATTACTTCCCTCAGTGTATCTAACAAACTCTTTCTTGATAATATGCTCCATTCTGCATAGAATCTTTTAAGATGTCAAGATGGCTGGTAAAAGATTTATATATATATATATATATATATATATATATATATATATATATATATATTACATAAAACATTTGTCTACTAAATATATAGAGTGTTTTTTTTTTAGCTTCTCTTAAGAACAGTTCCTCCTCCTATGTTCTTGATTATCATCTAGACTCAGAGAGTCCCTTCTTTCTTAATAACTTTCATCTAGTCTGCAGTTGGTCCAGGTAATTCTCATATCCTAAGCCCAGCCACTTCTCATGAATTCTACCTTTCCTCAGTATAGTAGGCGACCATGAGATCCTGCCTAAGTGTCCATCAAACTGTCCAACCTCTGATTAGCAGCCCTATCCTTGCAAAACATGCCCATTCGTGTCCTTCCCTTCCAAAGCCTCTACCAGCTCAACCTTGTTCAAAGTGAAAATTGCTGTGGCAGTACAGTTCTCTAGTGTCCGACCCCAGTCCTGCTCTGTCTTTGTCTCATTCATCTCCTCCCACCCCTCTCCAGTCAGCTGCAAGCTCTTGATATTGTGCTCACTGTTCCTGTAGATCTTCAATTCACTCAGGCTTTCTGCAAACTTTATTCTAAGAGGCAGTCCTTGCCTGGTAGTTTTAAAATACAAACTCCAATCCTTTCCTTTTTCTTCTCTCTTACTCTGGCTTTTATTCATACTGCTCACTCTTGTCTCTCATTTATGTTAATATATTTGTTATTTAGTAAGTTTCCCTATCCATCCTGGTAAAATATTAACTGCAATATAAAGATGAAATCATTGACTTCACTTGTTCTCGTGGTGCCTGTATCACCTCAGATCTGTTTAAAGAACTTATACTAAAGGGGATATGGAGATGGCAGAGTGCATGACAGAGTGCAAAGGACCTCATGGTAATGGTTCCCTTGAATACTTTGCCTCATGATATTGATAATCATGGTGGATGTACATCTGGAAACAAATTGTTACATCTCAAACCAGAAATGAGAGAGATTCGGATTCCACACCCCTTCCTGAAGGCACGTCCTCAGTGGCTCATGGGTATTCCATTAGGCTCATCTCTTAAAAGATCCACAGTGCCCTCCAATCCTGCTCCCCAGGGTTCAAGTTACCTCCATGTGAATCTTGGATGGGATACAAGGATCATATTTGGTATGCATGTCAATGCAGCCATGGTACTGCATTGACAAATAGTAGGTCACATTTCATTCTAAAACCACGACTTCCATAATATAGGAATAATTTTATACAATGGAATGCAATGGAGAATGGTGTGTTAGAAGGGAGAGTCTTATTGTAGAACAGTCAGTATGGAGTCTAGCAGTACTTTCATCCCTCACTCACTTCCACGATATGAGTTGTCCAGTTTAGGGGAATTTTGACTAAAATTCTTGAATGGGAAATGCAAGCATACTTTGTCACGCCTTTTTTACCTTCGACGCCAACTTGGAGAGGAAGAATGTCATTCTGTTCTGCCTGTCCATGGAGGAAATGTGGAAGGAAAGTTCACACAGCACAGAACTACTGTAGTTCAGTGTCACATGGTCACAATCTCATATTAGTGGTTTGTTTATGGAAAGATCTTTGTCCATAGATATGTGGTCTATTCTCCACTGTTAACTTTATCTATGCTAGAGTACTGGTTAGTTATCTGGCCTTTTGAAAGACCTTTGTTCTTAACGAGCCTGCATTTGAAGGAAGAAAAATACATAATTAAATAATTGTTCCCCAAATGATGGAGGACACAGTTAGGTTAAAAGGGGGTGGCGGAAGTGGACGTTTGTCACTTTTCATAGCATGCCATTTAGTGCAGTGGAAAAGAAAAAAAACTGTCACTAATATGATTGTTAGAGTCTAAAAATACATTTTCACAAGGAAATACAAATGGTCTCAATTTGAGAGAATGAATGACTAGGAATACCCTAGGTGACTGATTAAAATGATGTGGGACTAGTTCAGCCGTGCTTAGGGGATCTTTAACTCTTTCCTGTAGCCCTGGAACTATTCTGGCTTCATTAAGCTGCTACAGGTGATTCATCCCACTTTGTCACAGAATGTCTGCTTTTTGCATTTCTGCACACAAAACAGCATGGGACTTTTACACCCACCTAGATTTCATGCTGAGCATTGTCAGTCAAATACTCCTGACCCTTAAGGCTCAGAGAAGAGAAGAAAAACCATCTTGCCAGCAAGTAGACTGGGGTTAATTGGGCCCAAATAAATGGATTCATTTCCCTCCACAGTTATGACTGCTTGTAGCTCAATGAAAAAAGAAATAAAAATGAAAGGAAATGACCGGTCCTAGGTATGGTGGAGGAGAAAGTTTATTACACATATGTGGAAGAGCAGAGCCAGAGGCAGGGACATTTGGGAGAGTCCAGTGTGGATATGACCCTGAGCCATGTCAGGAGAGGTGGGGGCAGGGAAAGGAAGAAGGATAGAGGGCTATCAGGTGCAGCAGCCAGAAGACACAAAGGTGCAAAAAGAGCAGAAAGCCAAAGAGGTTGGATTATATAGGGGAGACCAGCCCATCCTTGTGGGCTGGAGAGTTCAGACTAGGGGTAAGGTATACCAGCCAGGAGGACCCTGTAACAGGTAGGGCCTGAGGGATGTAGGGTGAAGTTGGCTGTTAGTGTTCACTTTGATGCATTAAATAGACACTCAGCCATTTATCCAAGGTTTGAAACTTAACAGTATTGATTTCCTAGAATACAAAAAATAAAAGAATCCACTAATCATGCTGGGTCTCCATTTTGGAAAATTTTCTCCTAAGAGAGAAGGTTGTGGGAAATATATTACCCATCCTCAAGAGTTTTTGAAGAGGTTTGTAGAGATCCCTTCTTTCAAGAGATTCCTGAAGTCTGAGGAAGAATTGATGGGTGGAAGTCATAAGTGTGAATATGTTGGCTTAACTTTATAAATAGCAATCATAAGCATTCTGTTGTGCCATGAGCTGTCTTGGTAACAACTAACTGGGTCACCTCACGGTACTGATATTCTGGTGATTCCCTTTCATGCTAAAGGCTAATACCAAATCCTGTTAAAACTCTAAAATTTTAGGATCCTGTGAGTGTTTTTTTTTCCCACAAGAAGACACAAGTCACTTTGCATTCAATTCTTTGAAAGAGAAAATTTTAATATATTTTATCTTATTATACATTTCCCCTAAATTACAAAGTTGACAGCTGCAAATATATTCTGCTACAAAGCTTTCTGTAAGAAACACCTCTATAAGAAAATACATCTCATTAACATTTCCTGTAAATAAATTATTCCAAATAATACTTTTTGAGAGGCTGAATATAAAGGAGATACTGTATAAACTAGATTGTGTCATTGCTCTGTAGGAAATTCTGACCAAATTGTTCCATTTTTCACACCACCAAGCTTAAACCACAAATTTTGCTATTGGATAAATTAGCTTATGATTTTTGCTCTAGCAGACATCTGCAGAGCACAAACCATGATCATCCTGGCAAGATGTGTGTCAGAAGCTGAAACTCTTCAAGGACTGGACTTTGAGATTGCAGATGGGTCTTAAGTAAAGCAAGAAAGTAATGTGGGGTCTATAAGAACTTAAGCAACAGCATGATAACCTTTTTTTGTCTTTTATGCTCTAGACATAATACTTAGAACTATGTTAAATCAGAAAGTAGTGAGTGGTCTCAGGTAACTTCTATAGATTAGAGATATGTGAATGTTCGTTCCACATAGTATTAAACTTTTTAACTCTCAATAGTTGCAGAAAATAGAAACTATGTCCTTGGAATACCTATTCCATTGAAAGGTTCGTACAGAAACTTCTGGTGACATTTGTTCCTCTTGTACCACCTGGTTTAAAAGAATCCGATGTGTAAGATCCCCTTATATCGAGATTCTTTTGCATCCTCAAAACCATGAAATATAATACAGCTGGGAAAGTTCAGGCACTGCACTGAACTCATCTGCATGAGAAGAACAAATTCCATGGAGAGTTTCAACTTTGTGGAGCCATTGGTATTAGCCATGAACATTCAGCCTGTGCTTCAGACATGTGATCTTAAAGTCTGGACAAATAACAAGGTTTCCTCTACTTCCCTGCTGTGTTTGACACAGTACAGATATCAGTCAAGTCTCTAGGGTCACCTTTGACCTACTGGTCTCCAGCTATGCAAAGATAAATGTATTTAGCGGTCTAATTCTACCACATGTAGGGTATGTCAAAGCTCTGGCAAAACAATGCTTACTCCATTTTCAGTTTCCCTCATGTTTTAGACATCTTGAATGTTTTTGCAATCTATGAAAATTCTGCCCTTTGCTTGCTTGTACTGCACTTGGCACAGTTAACGATGCTAGCTTGAGTGGGTATTATGTTTGAGATGTCATTCCTTCACAATGCAGGATCTGTTTTCATCTTATATCTGTCTTGATTGATTCAGGGGAAATTAGGTTTTTGAAGAAAGAAGTGAATGGTCTGAAAAGACACATGTTTACCTTTTTCTAATGTCTAAATGGCATGCCAGTATCTTGAAGTGATTTGGAAACCATTGACTGCCTTTTCCTCTTGTCTACCAAGACCTTTATTTGAGAAGTCAAAGTGGAGTTCCAAATTAAAAGGTGACTTTTATGATGCGAATTAATAAGGCTGGATATTTTCACTTCCTGCCCATCAGCTTTTCCCATGTTTTAGAGATTATCTTATGTCAAGGGACAGCGAGAGTAATTTATTAAACTGTAGCTTTGAGTAGAAATGTGGCTTAAGGTTATTTTTGTGGTATTTGTCAGTAAGTTTCATGGTGTGCTCTCTTTTAATAACAGCATTTTCACAAATGTGTACATTATTTACATAAACAAGTCGCATAATGGAAACACTGTGCTTTGGTTGTCACAGTCTTGGTTTAAATTCAGTCCTGCCCTCCTGTGTTCCACACTCTTACCACATCCCTCATTATTCCAAATTCCAAACTGGATTTTCCATCACGACATAATGCATTAAATACACAAATTCACAGTCTGCTAGCAATGACTCTTCCAGTGCTTATCAGATCTTCTGGCACACGTGGAGCCTGGCTTTGGAGGAGTAGGTAGCATCTTTCCACACCTTGCAGGACAGGCCCTTTGCACAGTCACACCTCTGGAAAATCTCCAGCCCGTGGGAGCCCTTCTTGCGTTGTTTGGTACAGACTTCCCCCTGATGGAGCACCGGTTTGCAGATTTTGGTCCAGAAGTGGCGAGCACAGCAAAATCCATCGATACAGTCTGATGATCGCAGGCAGGGGTCTCCTTCATGCCCTACAGAAAACATGACCAAAAAGGATTACAAGCGTTCTTGGGAACAACTTCTACTTTGCAATCAGAATCACAGAAAATACTGTTACTTGCCTTATCTTGAATTATGTTGCCACTGGGAAAAAAAAGTCTTGGATTCACACCAGTTTGTTCTCTTTTAACTCTCACAAATCTGCTTTTGTCTCTTTCCATTATCTACCACCTGAATATGAAGTTTAATAAATAGCCAGACTGTGTTCATGTTCAATTCATCATAGTCTACTTTTTGTCTATTTCTCTGTGTGTGTATGCATATGTGTATGCATATATGTATGCGTAGTGTACATATATGCATGCTTTTTGCTTATGTGGGAGTGCATGTATGTGTGTATGTGCAAGTACATGTGTACATGTAAATGAGAGACCAAGGCTGAGGTTGGGTATCATGCTCCATCACTCTTCTACCTTACTCTTTGAGCCGGGATCTCTCAATCAAACGTAGAGACAAGAGGAAAAGGCAATGTAACTGATATGGTCAGACTTGCTAGACAGCTTCCTCTGGGGCTCTCCTGTCTTTGCCTTCTAAGGCTGGAATCACATAAAAGATAGTATGCTCTACCCAGCACTTACAGGGTGGGGGTGGGGGGGTTGGAACTCCAGAAAGGAGCTCTGGCTCTTACATTTTTTTCTGTCCTTCTTCCATTTAGTCCCCTGATCCTTGGACAGAGTGATATAGATGTCCTATTTAGGAACGAGCACTCAACCGTCACTCATTCTCAGCACACTGAGCAGTCGTAAGTCTCTGCATTAATTCTAACCTAGGCTGCCCTCAAACTCAAGATCTTCCCAGATCCTCGCAAAGCTTTCCTGTGGGTTCCATGAGGGAAGTAGTGCAATTGTCCATAAGTTGCCCACACTCCTGCAAGAAATTACAATAAGACCATTGGGTCAACAGTCTGGAATTGTTTCTTCAGGATGTGATTGCTCTCTCTATTTGAGGTAAATGGAAACAGTACTTTTCCACTAAAATGCTTACACACATACATATGTATGAAACCATGGTCCTGTTTCACGGTTCTGCCTTTTTAGGCAGTACTGAATTAGGAGTTTTTGTCAAATATATTTCTGGCATCTATTGAAAACATGAATGTAGTTCTCCTTTCACCTGTTAATACCTTTAATTTTATTAGAGATTTTTCTCTTGACATCATTTGTCAGTTAAGTCCAGCTGTGAATTAGTAGCACATTTTATTTAGTGCAGAGAATTGGTGGATGAACTAGGAATTATGAGAGATTGGTCAGCAGCAGGAATTCACTACCGCATTTAGGGCAAGAGACCCCCAAGGAGCAGGTGATGTTGGCAACCAGGATTTGGATTCACTAGCCAGAATCTAATAGCCCCACCTGATAGCACTGAAGACTTGCGAAAATACAGTCATGCCAGAATACCAACGGAGGCAGTGAGACGAGTAAGCTGTTTAGACCCAGCCGAAAGCATCTGACAAAGAGTGGTAGGAACACAGCCTACAAGGAGCTGTGAGACAGAACAGAGCAGAGAGAAGGCAGCCACCTTAGCTCAGAGCCATCAGGCTCAGGGGCAACCAAGAACTTATTCTAAAATCCGTGGGATTACAAAGCTGGCTACTATGCACACTCACAAAAAAAGATGAAGTCGCTAAAGAGCACCTTCCCACACACATCTTGGCTGCGTTGATTTGTGTTTCAGTGTAAGGCAGGGGTTGCCAAATATTTGTGTTAGCTGCCAGATTGCAAATACATTAGGGCCGTGACGCTGTTACAGCTCCTCAGTGTTGTGTTGTAAAACTCAGGCACAGAGAAGAGCTAAATGAACATGTAGGTCTGTGTCTTTTTGAAGCATTACTTAGAAAACCTGGTGGTGCCGATGAGGCTCAAACGCTGTCTTTTGGCCACCTGTGGTCTAAAGGATTCTCTATCATTCTACATGTAGCTAATTTCACTGTAGGGATTTTATGCAGTTCGTGAGCCATGCATGCAATACAACACTTCCTATTTGCACTAGCACATTTCATATACGGTCAGATTGGAATAATTAATAGATTTTTGAATAGTGCTGTGACTTAGATGTCTGCTAGAATGAGGAAAGGCGCTCATGTAATGCCAACTAGGTAGGAATTTGATGAAGTAGAAATAAGTATGGGAAATACTTCAGGGTCTTGGGAGGTACAGATAAATGATAAAGATAAATTATTTGCCAGCATTATACAGATGACCACTAGCAGTCTAGGCTACAGGAATGAGTCCATTTTTTCCAGGAGACTGTCTTTTCAGAAGATGAAAATGTGGGAAAATGGTTTTGTGGTGAGACAAACTATAGAAATAACGTGTTTAGAAAAGGAAACTTGGAGCCAGGCATGGTGGTACATGCCTGTAATCCCAGTACTCGTGGACGCAGAAGAAGGTGGATCTCTATGAGTTTGAGGGCAGCCTGGTCTTCAAAGTGAGTCCAGGATAGCCAAGGCTAAACAGAAAAACCCTGTCTCAAAAAAACAAAAACAAAAACAAACAAACAAACAAACAAACGTTCAATCAATCAATCACAGGAAACTACATTTTCACATCAGAACTTCTCAGAGCACTTCAGTTCATCAAAAATTCCCTAGGCCCTCTACAAAAATGTAGCAGATGGGCAGCTTAGGCTTCATGTGGGTCCTCTAGTAAGGGAAGTGGGAACTGCATCAAACATGGACTAACTTGTTAGTTTTTTGATCACTTCCCCAGGCGGGACTGCCTTGCCAGGCCACAAGGGAAGAGGACATGCTCAGTTCTGATGCAACTTGATGAGCTGGGGTGAATGGGAAAGGGAGCTCCCCTTTTCTGAGGGAAAGGGCATGAGGAAGGGAGGAAGGGAGGGTGGGGCTGGAAGAGGAGGAGGGATGGGGCTACAACAAAGTCGTAAAGTGAATAAAAAATAAATACAATAAAAATTTAAAAAGGGGAGAATGAAGTTGTTTACCAATTCCCAAGAAAAGGAAGATGCTCCATTACAAGATTCTGTAGAACCCTGGGCATTTTAAATCACATACATCTTGAAAGAGGAATACACAGATACACTAGGAAAAGGCCTCCTTTGAGTATAAGTGTACTTCATGCTTTCAAATTTTTACTAGTAGTAAAATAATTTCATACTATTCAAGTTTGTTATTGCTGAGCTCTGAACTCCAGTAACTCTGAAATGTCCTGATGGGAGGAAGGGAACTTCATAGTCATGCATAACCCAACTTGAAACCAACTGCTTCTCATAGATTAGTCTATAAATAACATGCCATCTGATTGCTTAGTGAAATCAACTTCCTGAATCTGCAAAGGCAAAAAAAAAAAAAAAAAAACAATGGCTGGGAATTTAATTTCCAGCAACAGTATTTCCTCATACATTTTCCACAGTGAGTGCTTTACCCTCGGGTAAGTTTGGACCAGACAGGTTTGTTTAGAAGATTTCCTCTCAATTTTCGTGTGCAAAGAGAAGTGGGTTTAGAAAAATGGCATGGCAGATCAGGCTACTGCCTTTCTCATAATATGTATTTTCTGGCAGTTCTATGAGATCTCTAGCATTTTCAAAGGTGAAAATCAATAAACTCAAATTTGAAATTGTCCATTAACGAACATTTTAACAATGGATTTAAAAAACCAAGATGAATTAACTATTAACTATACTTTCTTTTACTTCCTTATAAAAGAAAGAGTAAAGAAACATGGAAGAACAGGTGCTCCTACCTTTTATATGAGGCATCTTGGTGTGGGGCCTTCCTAGATTCTGCCATCCCAGGTCATGGTTAGAATAGTGACCATGGTTGCGGTCTCTGTGCCGAGTGCCGTCCAGAGCTGGGATATGAGGCGTCAGGATGCTCTCAGTGACTGGGATGCAGATGCCTAGAAACAGGATGTAAACAGATCACTATCACTTTCTAACCTGTCCTGTTCATCCTGGTCCATGTTAGGAACCCATTCGTGTGTCTATTTCTTCATCTACCTACTATGTACTTATCCTTTTATCTGTTAGCTCATTCATTTACCACTTACTTACTGAGGATAGAATACTTCGGCTCTAAAGCCAACCTTCCTAGATATGAATTTTGCCTCTTTCATGGTCAAATGACACTGCAAGCAACAACAAAATGGGACCAAAAACAGAATTAATGTCTTTGAATCATTGTAAATATATGCAAAGTACTTAGAAGAGTGACACAGTGAATAATTAAATAAGTATCTGCCATTTTCTCTTAAGTCGTTGGTCCAGCATCTTTTCTGTTCATGAGCAAAACAATCTCAATCTAACCTACACACTTCTCAAATGGTGTGAGGCCTTCCTTCCTCCCTTCCGTTCCTTCCAATGGTGCTCACAGCTGGTTTATGCCTAGAGACCAGAGCAGGCATGGCAATATGAGCCTGACTGTGCCACTTTTCTATGATTAAATTTATGTTCTAACCACTTTCCGCAGTTACTTAATCCTGTGTTATCTGTGAATGTCAGTTCATTACTAATGCTGAATAAATGTCTGCCTGTCATTTCATTAGGGTTGAGTGCAGTCAGGCTACAGGATAGAGTCCTTTGTACTTAAAGGGCCAGTCACCCCTCACCTAGTAAGGCTGTTCCAGGACATCTTGAATATAATGATTATAATTCAAAATTCCCACGAGCCTAGTCAAGGGACTCACAACTGCACTGCTTATCTTGGTATTCATATGTTTAGGAAGCAAAACATTCAGAGATTTTTGCATACAACACCTCAATTTTTCCAAAGTCTACGTCAACAAAGAACACAGTCAAGAAAGTGGTCAGACCCCGGGAACCCTAAAATTTGGAAGGTGACTCTGGTATCTCATATAAGAACCCAAATCTCCCAATCCTAAAAGGTTTATAGCTCAGAAGCTTGGGTAAGTAAGCATTAAACTACTTTCCACACAGGTTCACAGGTTCACGAGACGGAAAGACCTGTTAGCACTTGGTGAGCTCTCTCACCATTATTGCAGCGGGTACCAGGGCAGCACACGCCATCTCTATGGCATCGCTTCTTTTTCCTCCGACAGACCATGCAGGCTGACGATCCTTGGTGGGGGCTGTGGCAGTATCTTCCAACTTCGCATTCCTTGTCACTGCTGCAAGGGTAGGCCTGTCATCAGAAGGAACAGCACAGAAAGCAACGGGTGAGGTCTCGGGACACTGAGAAGACCCCGAGGCAGCAAAGCCTAAGGGAAACTAAGTCCTTGCAGTGCTTGAATGAACTATGTCGTTGTGTGGTGTTCTGAACGTTATGTTCCCCAGCAGGACTTTTAGCCGATGAGTATCGGCTGTTGATGGTGACGACGATGAAACTGACAAGAAACTCTTAAAGTAAAAGCACCATGAAATTACCATTTCCTGTGCATTTTTATTTGCCTGTGTTGGATAAGGATTTATACTTCATGCCAACAAGTACCTGCTGTGAAAGTGACTTCTGGAGGCTGTTGTGTTGGTGACTGCTGTGTTGCCACTAACTGCAGAACACAGGAGTGTCCTTGCCACTCCCACCTGCTACTAAAATGTGGGGGACAATCAGATGGACCTGCTAGAAGTTAAACCATGTTATCTGCCCAATCAGAGAACAAGCACTTTTGGGAAAAAATGAGCAAGGGTGACTGTCTGGGTAGGGGGCTCCCTATTCTGGGTATTCCGGAGGAAGGGTGGGACTGCCAGGAGAGGAGGGAGGGGCCTATGGTGGAGATATAAATTGTATTAATTAATTAATTAAAGAAAAGAAAAAAAAAGGAAAAAATTTCTCACAAACTCTGCCTGTGAAAAGGTAAGGAGAAACATTCCCAGAATACTCTGAGAAACAACCCGATATTCACACAAAACAACAACACACCACCATCTCCCCTCACTCCCCCCCAAAAAAGGCCTTGCCTTCATTCCTGCTTCCTCCAGAACAACAGTGTCTGCATAACCAGAGAGGTGCTGGACTTGAATCTCCACAGTTCTCACAAAGCCCAAAGAGGCCCTCCTCACACAACCTCCTTCTACAACTATGCCTTCAGCTACTTTATGCAAGGCTATTAATTAATGTATTCTCCACCCATCAGTAAGTCAGTCCTGAAAAACTATATAAGGCGTGTTTGACAGTGACACAAAAGATAAAAGTAAAATATGGACTCCAGTTACATACATCTCGCCTTTTGGAAGTTCTTGGAATATTTAACATGTACCTGTTCTGAGACTGTAATGTCACACAGTCACACAGCAGGCTTAGATTTAGAGCATTGAGATAGTCCTTTTTTTTTTTTTTTTTTTTTTTTGAAACAAGGTTTAACTGTGTTGCTGTGTTTGCTGAAACTCACCACATAGGCCAGATTGGTCTTGAATCTTTAACTGGTGACAATTTTCCTGCCACTGTCTCTAAGAACTGGGATTATGAGCAAGCAATACCAGGCCTAGCCTCCTTTTACTTCATTTTATTTTGTTTTTGTCAGATTTTTCAGAGTAATGCATTAACTTTAAACTACAAATGAAAATCATACTTTTGAAAGCTTTGATTTTTGCTTTGAAGTGTGCATAAAAGATATAAGGATGAAACTGTGGATTAAATGTTTGTGTCTCTAAAATAATTATTCTGGTTTGTGTGTTTCCATTATGAAATCCCACTTGATGTCCTGGCCCACACATTGCTACATTGCTTCTTTCTCCCTCTTTCTCTCTCCCTCCATCCTTCCTTTTCTTCCTCCCTCTCTCCTCTCAGAGTATATCACTCTCATTTCAGGTATATCTGATCATTTTCAACTAGAAAGAGGAAGGAAAGATGAAGTTTATGTGTGAATGTGGAGGAAAATGAAAATAGGTTTTATAATCATTACAAAGTCTCGTTTAAACTTGAAAGAACAGCACTGGGAACCATTCGCTTCCCCTTGAAAGCGATTTTAAAGGATTGCATGGTGGCAGCTCTCCACGCATACATAGATGAAGTTGTATTATTAGCCCACTTTACAATTTCGTAACTTGGCTTTCGAGAATCTGAATGGAGCTAAATTCACAGTAGTAGGCTGTTTTTCAGGAACCCAAGACTAATGAAAACAAAACAAATGTCACTTCCTGCCTTGCCACACTCTTACCCCCAAGCGCTTTACCCTTTTCCTATTTAAACCCATTAATTTTAATTGCAGCACAATTCACATGTTTCTGATTCATTTACATTCATTTCATCAAATTGTTTTGCAAGCAACATTTGATGTCTTACAAGTCTTTCCTTCCTCAAAAATAGGACATGTTCTCTCAACTGAAACAAACATGTGCCACCTAAAATATCATGTGCTATTTACAACTCAGCAAATTCTCAATCAAAGTTATGGGCTCCATTCCTAAAGAACAGACTAAACTGGAGAAACAAGTGGATTGCTAAATGTAGTTTATTTATTCAGAAAATTGTAGAGGGAACATCATTTTTCTAATCCTCAGTTACTCGGAATTTAGAAAGAATTGATGTAGATGGTGTGAGAAAAAAAAAAAGTATGTTCCATTCTGAATGCCCATTTTAACTGTATAGAAGTTGGGGTCAAGTAAACTTTGGTGTGTGATTTCTTTTATTTGTAAGTTCTGCAATGAAGTTTATTTAAAAAATAAAATGAAGCGGTGCACATAGTAGTATCATTTCAAATGAAGCACCTGAAGCTCATTTTTATCTAAAACAAACTACATGGTTAGACATATAGTTTTATATATGTATATAAAACATATATATATATATATATATATAACATAGGAAAATGGAAGCCTGACTTACTAACAACAGTGAGTATGTTACAGCATTGATGCATCATCACATTTCAGTAAAGAATTCTAGACAAGCTATTTCAACACTAACATGACGGCTTGGCCACTTGTCAATTCACTGGTGTTCTTTTGTGTTTGTTTTTATATTAGGACATTGTGTCACAGTAGGAGAGCAAGGAAAGAGCCAGGCAGACAGAGAGACAGGGACTACTACATGAGACCCTGAAGAAGTGATAGGCATAGGAATGAATGAATGGGCTTCTGGTGAGAAAAATACACATATACTGCATGAAGAAACTTTCACAGGAAAGATCTTTATTTCCCATTTGCTTTGCTCTCAAAAGGCTGTTTCTTGGTTCCCACTCAATGATAGCCTGTGGCAAACATAAAGCAAGTGTGAGAGTCTTAGCTAAAGCTTTAATATTAATCAGGTGCTCACTTGGTCTCTGTTTTAGAGCTTTAGAAATAAAAGGCTGATGTTTCTTATTACAATTAATAGCGGTGGGTTTTTATGGCTTTGCCGAGTTGGTCATTGGTGAAGAGACTAGATAACCAATGGCCTATGAGGACCAGTGGCAGTTTACTGTAAAACCAACGGCCCAGGGTAAGAACCGAAATGAGGCCTGTATTCTGTTTGATAAAAGCTCCCAGAACTCTTTAGAAATTCCATTTTTTTTTCCCAGCAGCCACAATCATTCACTACCCTGACTCAGGAATGGTTGATGTAAATTAACTAGGGATACCTAATAAGAAGAGATGATTACCCATGGATTAACATGATTAGCGATTGATAAGGGATCTATCAGGAATAGGTCAAAACACAAAGACATTTGTCTTAACCCCTGTCTAGTCTAAAAATAGTCATTTGTTTCTATAAATAGCTACATTGGTAATCATTATAACCATGACAGGAGCTATAAAAATAAATAAATAAAACAGAGAAAACACACAGGGACACAGCTTGAATTGAAGTCTATAAAAAATCACCAGCTCTTTTTTTGTATAAAGTGTTTGAAGTCCATTGTCACTGTGCTAACATGGAATCATTATTTACAGTTTAGGCACTGCAACAAGGGAGAAACATTAAGTAACTTTTAGTAATACATCACATAGGCAGTGGCAAAGAATTTGCATGCACTGAGCTCATCCTGAGGTATCATCCTGAGGTATCAGGACCAAGAACCTATCATGGTGAGGGTTTCACACCCATTGACACAAGGCTGCTTTACCAGTGACCTCTAAGCTGAATACAGAGATTAAAAAAGGAAACTTGCTCACATCTTTCTAACACCAACAGCCCATCCTGAGGAAGCCATTGGAAAGACAGAAAGCTGGCTGGAAACACAGCCAAATCTATGACAAGGATTCCCATTCCTGACAACAGTTTTAACTGAGTGTAAATCAGAATTATAAAGAGAAGCCCACTGACTAGTATTCTAAGGAGCAAATCAAAATGAAAGGCAGCCAGTCCATCTTATTTGCAAGAACTAAGTCTTTGTTTCACCACTTTTTGTCAAAACTTTCAGGAGAGTCTTTGAATTAGTTTTACATATAGGACAGAGTTTACTACTACTTCTGAAGCTTGTCATCCCTTTGAAAATGCAAATATAGCCACTAAATCAGTTCCCTGGGATGCTTAGGAATATTGCTTCAGGTTTCTCTATAACACTGACCGATGAATAGGCTTTTGGCCACAACCAAGCCTCTCACATTCTCGAAATAATGATATTTTTCCTGTGATGGGGGGAGGGGAGAGAAAGAGACAGAAACATCACACATTGTTCATGTGGGATGGCTGGCCACCCATCCGGATTCTTGCAAGATCGACCTACTTTTGTTGTTGTTTTAATCTAGACAATTCTTTGTCCCCTGGAGCACTGTTTGTAACAAGCACGGAAGTTGGCTGGAGCCAGGAAAACGTCATCAGCTGGGCAGGCAGGAGACAGCCTGCGGGGGTGAGAGAGGACAACCCAGCTGTGTGAATGAAAACCATTTGAGTGGATTGAGGGTGTAACTGTGAAGAGCTGGGGTTACGAACATATCTTGGGGCTTCGGTGTCAAAGCAGAGCCAGGCTGGCCGTCACACTTGGGAAACCACAGCCTTGTCCTAACACTTCAGAGGAAAGGTTAGTTTCCCAGGTTATGATGCTCCACCTGGTAGATTTGTCTTTCCATGCGAACACACAATACAGTGCTCCAAAGGCATGCATTTCAGAACTGCACATGAAAATCTTAGCACGGCAGTGCTATGTGCGCAGCGTGCAGCGTGCTCATCATCTTCCTTGTTCACTGTTACCTCAGGTAAGCACCCTTGAGGACTCATGGACGTCAGGCTGGGAGGAATGAGCTATATTAAATTTCAGAGACAGCTCAGATTCTCCTGGTGTGCAGGATATGAACGTTTAGGTTCTTTCAAACAGCTGTTTGGCAATTGACTCAGAAGCCAGCAGTTACTCGGACAGACTACCAGTTTTCTCCCAGCTACTTTAAAAGCTAGACGTGTGATCTACAAGTGTTTTGCTGGCTACTCTAAAGGTGTTTGTGACAAAACTATGGATGCTCTTACACATTTATCATCTAAAGTTTGTCGACGTGCATTTGTTTGCTTTGTGTGAAATATTTTGTAACATTAACTACACTGTAATTTAATATGGTGCAATAAAATAGATATAAAACAGCATACTCATCATACAATCAATTTCAGTGTATTTCTCCATGAACATTTCCTCTTCAATTAAATACTGTGGGTTACTTCCAGTTAAATTTTGAAATGCAGAAGTCATTATCACAACTTTGAATATTTTGCTTTCAGCTTTTCCATGAAAGCGCTTAAAAATTATGGATAAAGGCCAGCAAGATGCCTCAGCTTGTGAGATCACTTACCACCAAAACTGACGACCTGGGCTCTGTCCCTGATAGAGGGAGAAAATCCCCAAGCTGTCCTTTGACTTCCACATATACATGTACAATATGGCACATGCATACATATTCACACACATAGTAAATAAATAAATGTAACCGATTTTTTAAATACTCAAGGAAAGATAAGATTTTAAGAGAGTATTAAAAATAAAATTATTCAAACCAAAACTTTAACCAGGTAATACAGAACTGTAATCCTATCAATAAGAAGGCAAGACAAGAGGATTCCAGGCAAGTTCAAGACCAACCTTGACTACATAATGAATTCAAGGACGGTCTGGAGTATATGAGACCCTATAACACACACACACACACACACACACACACACACACACACACACACACA
>NW_026596095.1:19406194-19418667 GCF_907164565.1 Psammomys obesus | reverse complement strand
ACACACACACACACACACACACACACACACACACACACACACACACATACACACAGACACACACACACACACACACACACACACAAACACTAAAATGTTTAAGAGTTTTGCCTGTATTTTCATCTATAACGTTAAAAAATGCATCACCTCAAATGTAACCCTAGGCAATCAAGAAGAAAGAACTATGGATAGTCAGGATCTGGAAGCTAATTTAAGTAAAGTAATTTGTGCTTCTGACATTACGAGGAGGCACAATCTCACGGCAAATTCTCTCATCCTCTTGCTCTTACAATCTTTCTGTCCCCTATTCCTCAATGTTCCCTAAGCATTCGGTTCAGGAGTTGTTTTGTAGGTATACATTGGGACTGGGCTACACAATAATGCATTTTGGTTGGTGGTGGTCTGGTTGGGTGTGGTTTTCTATAATGCTCTCCGTCTGTTGCAAAGGAAAGTTTTCTTGGTGACAGGGGAAAGCAACACTGTATCTGAAGATTTGGAGCTATCCCCACAAAGTCTCACCAACATGACTGACTAAATATGAGCTGAACAAGGGCAACAATAGCTATGCCAAAGAGGAAGGGGGAAAGACCATTTCAACCTTACACAGGGAACGGAGGATACTCAGAGTAGGAGAGATAGTCTTTCCCCAACTTATTACCAAACACCAAAGGATCACACCGGAAAGCACACATACAAGTAGCATTATACAGACTGAGCAAGTTATATTTTGATATGTGTGTGTTTGTGTGTGTCTATATACAGATATACATATATGTAACGTGTGTATGTGTATATATGTGTTTTATATATGTACATATACATGTAACAACAATCAATAAAAATGAGGTCATGGGTTTGAAAGAGAGTAAGAAATGGTATGTGGGGAGCTTTGGAAGGAAGATAGGAAATGGAAAAATAATGTAATTGTAATCTCAAAATTTTTTTAAAGTGAAAAACTAACCAAACAACAACAAAACAGCCATGGAATCAACATGGCTGAGCTTACATCAAACTTAGCTTCCTAAGAAGAAGAAAAAAATAGCTTGTGCTGTTCATTCCATTACACATATTTATTTTTAAAGAAAAGATAGGAAGTTGAGTTTTGACACAAAAATTAAAAGGCAAGAGAATATCTTTTAATGTCGCCTGGGTTATAAACTAAGGATGATGATTTCTTCTAGTCACTTGAAATGCATTTGTTCCTCAATTAATTCATCAAGTCCCACATAGTCTCAAAAGGAAAGGTTAAGTTTATAGAATACATGGTAAGTAATCTCTGTGTTTGTGTGCTCCACTCTGCCTTTTTCTAAAATTTCTTTTATATTTGAGATTATAATAAAATTGTTATCATTTCCCTCTTCTCGTCCCTCCCTCCAAATCCTCACATATAACCCTCCTTGGTGTCTTTCCAGTTCAGGCCTCTTTTTTTACATTGATTATTCTTACATGTATACATTTATGTGTATACACATATATTACTGAATATAACCTTCCCAGTGTGTATGATGTTGCTCATATGTTTTAGGGACTGACCACTTGGTATACAATAACTAATTTGTGTCCTCTTCCTGGGAAAGACTATTCTCCAGCCCTGGCATTTCTTAGTTTCCTGTTGCACTTTTTTTTTTTTAGCAGAAGGGAGATTCTAAGAAGCTGTTTTGAACACGTTCTCAAGCTCAAGTTCTCAACCGTGGCTTATGTTACCCATCATGATGAACAGGAGAGCAAACTTTTCCGGTTGGTCAGAAAAGTTATGGAAACCTAAATAAAGGATGTGGTTTACCCAGATCTTCATTATGTTTGTATTTTTCATCCTTTCTCCCTCTTATGATTAGCCATTTTCCCTCACTGAAAATATATAGAGCAAGCTATTCATATCTATGGCTACAAGACAGGCCTCAGCATGTGCACAAGTGATAAGAGCCCTGTGGATTTGGTGTTTTTTATGACAAAGTCCTTTGTAACTCTGTGACTGAATGAGTATAATTATTCAAACTTAAATAGAGGAGTGATCTGCTCAAATTTATGCTTTCTTTAAAATTTGGGGTTGTTATCCATGATTTTAAAATGTCATCAATAGTCTTACAAACTTGCCCAGTTTTATGTCTTTAGAATTATACCATGGTAAGGAAGATTTTTATAATTGTACTATTTGAATTATGCCTCTAGATTAATTTGTTTTATGACTCTCAGATAAGTTGGTGAGTTTCATTTGTCCCTTGATAAAATGGACATATTTCCCTAACTTCAGCAGTGCTTACCTGCTTACTTAATCATAGACATTCCATGGATTCTCTTTAAAACTACTTATTCACAGACTTTTTCCCCTAGACATTCTATTTCCACAAGATTGGATGGGGTCCAGGAGTCTGTCTTTTAATAAATTCTGTTCTGGTGAACATACAATAAGGGGAGAGAGAGAGAGAGAGAGAGAGAGAGAGAGAGAGAGAGAGAGAGAGGTGTGGTTCTAGAGATGTTGCAGGGATTAATGATGCACGTTGTTAACATATGCCTCATGTTTTTGCAGGTATAACACAGACAATGGCAAGCCATGGACCCAGTACCCTCTCCAGACAGACAAGGGTCTAAGTGGAGACTGTTCCCATGACAACAACTGAGTCCAAGAAAGTGACCCACTGGCAACAGCTCTCTCCAGAAAGGTTCATCTCCATTCCTGGTAGTCATCTACTGTGCTTGATGGAGAGCTTGGGAATTTCCAGAGCGCTATGAAATGTGAAGGAGAGAAACACACACCAGCATCTTTGAGAAGAACACAGCGTGGACTTGGAGCTGTTAGCACATCCATTATTGCTGCATTGTTTCCTGTCCTCACGTGGGATACACCTGTGTCATGTTGGCAATGAATAATGATGCAGGTTTCTTTATACTTTATATCCTGAGGGTATCCACAAAACAAATAGCTTTCTTCTCCATACAACATATAAAAGACAGATAATGTGAGCTTTCATTGGTTTATGTTCTAAAATGGCATCCATTTTCCATTTCTCAAAAAAAAAATGATATTTACAAGTAGGTATTTCGGTAGCTATGAAAGCACATACTTGTAACTTACTGCTTTAAAAAGACTTTTAGTGGTTATAAAATAGGCCAAGGCTGGTAAATATTTCTGTGTTCAAAATATAAATACTTGGTAATGTCAATGTCATATGAGTTCATGACCAAATGTTTGCTTATATTATCATGGATTTACACAATGATGACGCGATACTGGCTCTGCATGTAATTATACCCATGAACATGTGAGTGAGTGTGAAGAAATTATATCAATTTATCTCAGGAAATGTAGCAAGAGATACGTAATATATTTTCCCCCGGGGAAAGTAGACAGGGTTATTATTGAGAATAGAAGAAAGAAGAAAATTTAGCTTACAAGTAAGCCTTTAAAATATTTTATAATTTACACTAGATACATGCATCTCCAATTAAAATTAACGTAATTTTTTAAGGAGCTAGTAGTTCAAGATTCAAAACAGTTTCTTATTTGTTGTTACCTTATGCCTTATTTTTTTATGAAAGAACAGTTTTCCTTTTTTTAAATTAAATTTTTATTTTTTTAATATTACTTACAGTTTATTAACTTTGTATCCCAGCTGTAGCCCTCTCCCTCATTCCTCCCAATCCCATCCTCCCTCCCTCAACTCCTCCCTGCCCCTTTCCAAGTCCACTGATTGGAGAGGACCTCCTCCCCTTTCATCTGACACTAGTTTATCAGGTATCTTCCGGACTGGCTGCAAAGTCCTCCTCAGTTTTCCTTAATCCAAAGCTTCCTGCAAGAGCTTCAGATATAAGGCTCCCCAAGCAACGTGTTCTGGATGAATTCATAAATCTCCCCTTTTTGGAACAATAAGACTATCAGTAAAACATTCAAAAGCATATTGTCACATGTACACATAGCCACACCATTCATTGCTCTAACAATTACTTAAGTGAGTTAATGTTTGTTATTATCTTGGCTGATTTTACTTGCTATAGAGCAGTCAGATGGCAACACCTTTCTGCTCTTGTTGAATTCTCTTTCATTTCCTCCAGGAATCAGGCCAGACTGAGTCATGTAGCCACTGGCTACATTTTATTATGATGTTGAGGAAGCAGCTGATAAACGCAGATAAAGTTTGAAAGGCTGTTCATTTCTGGTCAAAAAGATGAAAAGAAAACCCAGAAAAATACCTCCTTTAATGTTCATTTTGCATCACGAGAGCTTTCCACATCTGTTTAAGAATTCAGTGAGTGAATATTGCTTGAAAATCATAAATGGTTCCTATTAGAGCTTCGGGGTTGTAAATACAATGGCACGTGGTGTTTCTTTCTCCAGGTGTGCCAGTGTGGAGAGGTGGTGACTTCAGGAATAGCTGGCCCATGCTCTATGGGGGGTTATAGCAAGAGCTGCACTCCGTGGCTACCATCAGATTGTGCTAACTGAGAGGCCTTTTATTACAAACATAGGACAAGGCTGTGATTCACAATTCATCACAGGGAACTATGGGAAAAGAACTGAACCAGAACCATGATATCTGTAGCCAAGGGATTGGAGCATGTAGGTGACTTGTCTTATCAGTCATAGGATAAAGGACTAGAATAAGCCGCTTGCCTATTAGGAAGAAGAAGAAGCAGAAGCTATCTCATACGATAAAAATTTTTATCAGCCTTTTTCTTTGCAATTTCAGCTTAATACCTGGATTTATGGTCTCTACAGAATGCAGCTTGTTATCTTCTGTCTGCTCTCTGTAAATTTCTCACCAAGTTTCTGTGTCCTAGTCCTTTGTTTTGTTCTCTGCTGTATGGACTTTCCTGTCAATAAGGCAGATCAGATCTCACATAGCAATTTATGCCTATGCACAAGGCAAGCCAAGTACACTTATATAATCAATGCAATCATTCCCAAGTTCCAAAATGCAAGACAACTAGGAATGTTTGAAGCAGTTTCAGAGTGTCGACTTCATGCTGGAGTACAAGTCTCACAGTGGAGGAGTGCTTGACTTTCTGACAGATGAAATTTGACAGTGGTCAAGGTCACTTATTTGGGCCATTTTTAAGATGACTGAGAGGAAAAGCCTTAGATTGGAGAATAGTTTTAGTTTCTGATAATAACAATAATATCACCACATGTTATTTATTAAAATAAAGCACTTTTCCCCCCCCCAAAAAAATCAGTATCTCAGTATACATATGGACTTCGTTCTCAGCCTCATACCCCTATGAACCAATTTAAATTCTTACCATATAGAAAAACAAAGAAAGGTCAGCACACATGGGGCAAGGAGTTATGTGTCTCCAGGGCAACGTGGGATAGAGGCATCACTCGTTGGGTTAGCATCAATTTCTATCAAAATTTTCTTTCAAAGGCTTTGGAAAGGAAGGAAATTATAAGCCAGATGATGGATGTTTTGATTTTTTTTCGTGACCCTAGTGTTCAAATATCAGCCTCAGAAATGTGGTACATCTTGTGATGGCATACTCAATGTGTTAGTAATCCCAAAGAGAACATGCTGAAGACATTGCTCCCCCGCCCCCGCACCACCCACATCCGAGGGCATCTGCTTTGGTGTGGTGGCCCAAGCATTCTCAGGAGAGCAAAGGGGGTCAAAATATTTGTTGCCAGATTAAATAAAGAGAGAAAAAAAAGTCATGATTTGGTTTTAAGTCATTTTCCTCTTATTCCATTGGCTCTTTCAGCCTGTGCATAGAGTATGCTCACCTGTATTTTTGCGGTCTCTATTTGTGGGCTCCTGGCCATTATGAAATACCCCAGATGTACTGGCATTAGACTTTTTTTTAACACCTCCATGTTTGAGCTTCTATTCTAGCAGCCTCTTCTATATATATATATATATATATATATTTGGAGTTTTAAAAATGGTCAAGGTAGTAAGAGAGAAGTAGAGTACAGCTAAGAAAACAAGAGTTCTCACGGGAATTGAGATGGGTCTCAACACAACCAGAGTGTAATTATTAGTCATGGGGGGGGGTCATGACAAAGGCTAATGGCATTTTTAGACAATGATGCTAGGGTCATCCTAAAATCTTTCACTTACCAAAAAAAAAAAAAAAAAAAAAAGTCTGCACCTCATGCCATATATTCAAATGTGTCCAGAGCAATATTTAGAATGACACTCAAAATCTGTCTAGTGTTGTTTGATCATTTTAACCAAAGAAGGAAGAAGCTATATTACAATTAAGATTACCAGAAAACATTTCTGTTCTTGGGTTGGTGAAGACTATTTTTTATCTACTACTCTAGGTTTTTGTATCAAGCACTCCAGCTGAACTGGGCTGCATGCATATCCTCTAGGCAGGCCTAATCCATGGCTATGCACTTAGAAGCACTTTCCCTATACCAAGAACACCTTCCTCCACCCCAAGTACTCATCAGAGTATTTTTATGTCATCACCCAAAGATACATCCACTTACTTCGCTTTTGGACAATTCTACAGGTTGAATAGCCACCTCCACTTGAGCTAATTTGACACTTATAACCCTGATATAGGGCAATAATCTGTACCAGGGCATAGAGCATGCTCTGTTGAGCTTTTCATCTACTTTCTTTATGTTCTTTGAATAAGGACATTGTTTTCCTTTTTAAACTTTTATTTATTATTTATTACAATTTATTCACTTTATATCCTGGCTGTAGGCCCCTTCCTCATCTCCTCCCAGTCCCACCCTCCCTTCCTCTTCACCCCCTATGCTCCTCCACTAGTCCACTGGTAGGGAAGGTCCTCCTCCTCCTCTATCTGACCCTAGGATATCAGGTCTCATCAGGACATCATTTTTCATCGCTATTTCCACAGCAGTTACATAATATTTGGAATGCAGTAGCATCACTCAACATGTCCTCTCTTGAGTTAATGAACTTTTGTTGTAACAGTGGTGGAAATTTTATAGAATTAAGTTGACAAAATATTTATAATCAAACAGAAATGATAGTAAGATAAAGCTCAAAAAATAATGATAGTTTTGTAAGTATTTTTGTACTGGTTTTGAAAACCAGCCAAATCCTACTAAAGCCATTTGTAGCCTATGAAACTATAAACAGGTTGAAGTGGCATATGCCTGTAATTTCAGCTCTTGGGGAGGCAGAAGCAGGTGGATCTCTGTG
Source organism: Psammomys obesus (assembly GCF_907164565.1). Classification (NCBI taxonomy): domain Eukaryota; kingdom Metazoa; phylum Chordata; class Mammalia; order Rodentia; family Muridae; genus Psammomys; species Psammomys obesus. The sequence continues at coordinate 19,411,549 of NW_026596095.1, read as the reverse complement.
AGTTCAAGGCCAGACTGGTCTACCAAGGGAGTCCAGGACACAGAGAGTCCAAGGTTACACAGAGAAAACTTGTCTTGAAAAAACAAACAAACAACACACACACACACACACACACACACACACACACACACACACACACACACCGAACAAACCAGGCTGTTGGATAGTGAGGTATCTTACAGCTAGGAATTTGGCCAGAAAATTCTCTCCAAAAGACACTAGACACCCCTTTCTTGGGTGCTCTCATCAGTACCTATTCTTTTGCTTCTTAGCTTATATTCTTCCTATTTTCCATGTCTAAGTTATCTGTAGTGAAAAGGAAGGCTCTTTATTTCCAAATAGCTGTAGACTGTTTCTGCCATAGAGACGATGATGCCTTGATAGTTTTCCAGTGCAATAACTATGTTTGATCTCTTTTCTAATTGTCCTTTGGAAATATTTAAGATTTTTGCTAGGTTGAAACGCTCACAATGATTAATTCCTGTATGAGAGAGCTTACTTCCCACTCTTCAATAATTCTTTAAAAGGCTTCTTTCTCTAAATATTGCCTTTTGGTGGTATATCACATATGATAGTTTCACATGTGATAGCTACTACCACTGTGGCAAAGAAGGTAACCCATGATGGCATCCTTTAACATTTTAATGCTATACAAACTTGAAAAATCTCAGTGGTGATAAGAGACCCAATGTCTTGAAGGACCTTAGTTACAACGGTATAGAAATCAGTTCAAAACAGAAGGAAAGCTCTGGGAGTTTCTGTTTTTCCAATAATGCTGAACAAATTGAGTTAAACAAGATCCTTTATCAGACACATTAAATTAGTTAAATCTTATTTGTGTGTCACTTTCAACAAACGTATAGATAATGTTTATAGGTCTTGAACAAAATGCTTTTCAGATAATGTCTATAGTTCTTCCTCATGTGCACTCAGCATAATCATGCCCATACTTACTGGAATTTTAGAAAACTCATGCAACATTTTAGGTCCTGCCTCTAAATTTAGCAACATACAGAAATTTGCAAAAGATTGTTTTCAGCTTTGTCTGAGTTCATATTCGATACTTGCAGAAAGATACTATGAGAGTGTTTGCTGGGCAAAGAGGCTAGAAATAGGAACTCTGCCTTTTGGGCAGAATGTTCCCTACATGCATTAATTCTATGCAAATGCCAGTCTGTTCTCAGACGGTTAAACACTTGTGAGGAACCTGTGCATTCTGGCTGCACAGAATAGACCAAAGTGTTGTATTCTCTTATTTTGGAGGAAGAGAAAAGACACAGTCACACCTGGGCACAGCAGGTGTCTGGAGGGATGGATTACGGCTGACTATAACATTTCCTGGGGTTAAATGCAATGAACAGAACTTCATTCACACAAAGAGGTCAAGTTGTTTTCACACTAAGATTAGACGAAGTGGTTTTTTTTTAAATTATTATTATTATTATCAGTAGTAGTAGTATAAAAACCTAACACTAGCCAGGCTCCTGTCAGAGGATAGATCAAAAGCATAACAATGTGCTTGTGAACTGCTTTTCATCTGCCCTCCTGGGGCACAGCATTATACACAGCTGATCAAATGCTGCCTGCCCGGGTGAGAAATTGGATGGGTTGAAATGCCAAGAACAAGAACAGGCCCCAGAGACACACTGTGCGTCCCATAGCAATGAGAACTGAAGCTGTCCTTTCATTACTGACATATCAGAAATCTTTACAGCTTGCAAGTCATGCTTCCAAGAAAACATTAGAATGTCTTTCTTATATATAAACATTAATAAATATCAAGAAACTTCCTTTTAAAAAGTCTAGTCTTGCTTTCTGGAAATTATTATGGGACAAAATGAGAGTATTTCAAAATACAGTTTCACAGAATAATTAGTTCAAGGTGTGATCAGCCTGTTACTGGTTATAAAACAATAATTAATATTTAATAGCCACTGTACATAGACCTTTTTGTCTTCAAAGTTAATACTAACAAATTAATTATCTGTCACAAACTACCAGCACATGTTTGCAGAACTCCAAGAACTTTAGCATCCTTGTATGTCATCTCATCATGTCTACAGTGAGATCTCCCCATGGTTAGATATTAATAAACATTCTTGCATGTACACAGATGGGGTAGTGATGTACCCACATCCCAACAATCCCAACATCTGGCTGGCTCAGGGCTGAGTCCTCAACTCAGACTCATTCTAAGGAAGAAAACATGTTTGGAGTGATAGAACGGTATGGTTTTTATTGTAGACAAGTTTAGCTGAAAATAGTAGAGAAATTGTCTGGGAATCTGGGTGCGTAACCTGGGTGTGGTAGCAATGAGCTTTCCCCATTCCTTACTAGAGTTCCCTAACGCTACATGTAATCTCAGCCCAGCCACAGACCCGGAAATCCACCATCTCCTAGGCCAGATAGTCTACTCCTGCTAACAGATGCCTCAGCCACAGAGCCTCACGGCAGACTGCTCGTATTTCCATGAGACCTTGACAATAGCAAGTCTTGGAGACTACAGATATTTTACAGATGTGCCTTTCACAAAACAATTTCACAGCTTTCCTGGATATTTTATTATGCGTGTTGCCTTATAGAAAAGTAAAGAATATTCTCTAATCTTTATTACAAATTGCAAATATTAATTATAATCATTTTTCTTTTGTGATTTCCAAACTTCCGAAAACTTATTAAATCCTTTTCTTACATGTGGATGTGCATGAAGGAATTATTGCTAACTCTCAGTTTTAATGGTGGTGTTTTGTTATCTTTCTGAAGTTTGTTTCTTTTAAAGAAATGACTGAAATATTTGTGGACAAAATATAATATATAGAATGTAAATTATTTACTGCATTTTTATTTTTTCCCTGGGACGCAAGAGGCAGTTGGAGAAGATAGATGAAACAAGACTAGCAATGAGCTAAAAATGGTCAAACCTATAGAACCAATACGTGAAGGTTCAAATATATTATCAAGATTCTGAGGCAGGAGGATCACTAATTCAAAGCCTGTTTGGGTTACAGACTAAATTTAAGGTCAGCCTGGGCAACTTTGTGAGACTCTGTCTCAAAACAAAAAGTTAGGTTTAAAAGTGTAGCTCTGTGACAGAGTATTAACAGAGTATTAATACACAGAGTATTAACCTGACATAAACAAATTCCTGAGTCTATTCCTCTACATACACAGACACACACACACACACACACACACACACACACACACACAGAGACAGAGACAGAGAGACACAGAGACACAGACTAAGACAGAGAGAGAATAAGACAAAGAGAGACAGAGACTAGACAGAGAGACTAAGACAGACAGACAGGGAGAGACTTGATGGACTAGCATGTATTCCTCAGTCCTTAAAAATCAAATTGACCAAGAAACCAAAGGGGAAATTTACACACTCCTAGCCACTGAGATCCACTGATGCTTTTCCTAGAGGCCTAATGCCCCAGAAGTAAAGATGGTTAAGGGAGGGTCAGTGCCCCACAGAGAACAACAGAACACAGGGAAGAGTCAAGACACTGCACTTGTGGAGAGTCATAACCCGGGTAGTACTGAGACAACCTCAATACACCCTTTCATGGAATACATGGACACCCTGATACATTGGCAAAGAAAAGCAAGAACTAATGTGACCATGCTGAATGATAATCCAAGTGTATGGAGTGTCTTGACTCTATTATTATTATTATTATTATTATTATTATTATTATTATTACTATTACTATTACTATTACTATTACTCTCTGGGCCTTGGGAATAACTGGTACATATGTGTGTATGTGTGTGTGTGCATATACATACATATAAATATACATATACATGTATAACATGTGAAGGAAACAGGATTATATCACACGTGAACATTAAATGCAGTATCTATAGCCAGTGCTCTCCTCCACCACCCTCACCTCATCATGACATCATGAGATAATTCCACTATAAAAGGTGTGTGTGTGTGTGTGTGTGTGTGTGTGTGTGTGTGTGTTTAATGTTGCATTGTTGGCAGCACTTGGGAGAAAAAAAAAGCAGCTAATTCTCTGTGTTCTCTGAACGGCCATCCCTTGAAACCACATCTGTATAGCACCTTGTGGGTAGCGCATGCATTCTCTCATGGAATTGGGAAACGGGGTTGAATTGCGCTTTTAAAATAAAGTCATACACCATAAAATTAACCCCTTGAAGATGCATAGCTCCGTTTGACAATATATTCACACACTCACAGCTGTTCCACCGCTTCTGCTTCCAGCATGTCTCATTGCTCTATAGTCAGCCTGCTAAACAGTTTGGTGAGACACGAGAAGTTTTGAGTGTACAAGTGAAGAGGCCTGCTTGGAGTCTATTAATGGCCTGTGGTTAGTTCATATGAAACCTACAACCAGAATCCAGCTTTTCAAACTCTAAATCTATTAGCAGGCCAGAGGCTCTCAAATATTTGTCTCCACCAGACAGCTAGTGGATACATCAGACACAGACTGAAGGTTCCACCTTCGAAATCTCCGAGTCAGTAAGTCTGCAGTGGACCAGAATCTCACATTGCCAACAGATTCCCAAACAAAGCTAATGTCACTGTGTCTGTGCCACACCTTGAAAGTCAGGGAGCTATAGTGAATAGTCTCATCTCTGATTCCCTAATTATAGATTTGGCTAAATTTAACCACAAGTTTCTATATTCAAACAAATCAGTCATACTGGAGATGCTTACTTTCTCTGTGTTGAAAATTTTTTTGCCTCTTTGTTTGTGTTTGTTTGTTTGTTTTTATGACTAAGTCACCATCCAAATAAGAGCCAGTAGGTAAATATACTTTGTCAGCTTAAAAAATGGCCAGGTAGATAAAAACTGCATTCCTTGCGGAAGACTGAACTTCCCCTTAAGTAGCTGAGCTTTTCTCTTTTAAATGTATGGGAAAAATATTTAAACCTTATGTCTGTAGGTCAGCACCAATCAGAAGTCATTTCCCATGATAGTCTGACACAGTGCCTAGCATACAGGAGTCATTAACTACAGGTAAATGAACTCATTTATGTAACAATTATAGGTAAACGTCTTTCCGTAGTACTTGAAGTACTTCCAAGTACCTGGCCACAGAGCAAACTGTGTGTTTATACTGTGGGAAGGGATTTCTAACTGGCTCACCCTCAGCCAACTTTCAGGCTCCATCACAGTCTCACAGCACCAAGAGGTTTTCTTTAGGAGAATACACTGCCAGGGGCATCCCCTCCTCTCTTGGATTTCTGAATAAGTTGATGCCAATGTTTCAGCATCAACTCAAGACCACCATCACACACACACATTGTGTGTGTGTGTGTGTGTGTATGTGTGTGTGTGTGTGTGTGTGTGTAGATGAAAATTCCAACATCTGC
>NW_026596095.1:19403110-19406184 GCF_907164565.1 Psammomys obesus | reverse complement strand
TGTGTGTGTGTGTGTGTGTGTGTGTGTGTGTGTGTGTAGATGAAAATTCCAACATCTGCCCAACAGATCTGCCTGTGCCCTCCTGGTGACTGAGTTTGAGGTTGAGTAAGGTGGAGCATTGCAGGATAAAACTACCTTTTATCATGACTTTCTTAACAGCCTTCAAGAAGAATTAGGGAGGTTTTCCATGGCTTAAATAAATAAATAGATAAATAAATAAATAGATGGATAGATAAATAAATAAGAGCTGCAGAGCAAGTGGCTAAGGGAGTTAAGAGATGGAGAAACCAAATTCAGAGTATTCTTAGCGAGAAAGTTAAACATATTAACCTCCAAACATTTTGTTTTGAATAAGTATGGCAAAATATTAGAAGCTCTACTCAGTGGAAATCAAGGACTGGGCTATTTTAAAAGATACTTAGCACTAAGAATTTATTTTTAAAATATGGCTTAAACACATATAGTTGATGTGTCTACTGTTTTAGACAGTATTTTTAAACTCTTTTAATTTTAATTTTTTATACTAATTACAGTTTACTCACTTTGTATCCCAGCTGTAGCCCCCTCTGTCATTCCCTCCCAATCTGACCCTCCCTCTCTCATCTATTCCCATGCCCCTCTCTCCAAGTCCACTGATAGGGGAGGTCTTCCTTCCTTTCCATCTGACCCTAGCCTATCAGGTCTCATCAGGAGTGGCTGATTGTCTTCCTCTATGGCTTGGCAAGGCTGCTCCCCTCTCAGGGGAGGGAGGTGTTCAAAGAGCCAGCCACTGATTTCATGTCAGAGACAGCCACTGTTTCCATTACTAGGGAACCCACTTGGAGACTGAGCTGCCATGGGATACATCTGTGCAAAGGTTCTAGGGTATCTCTATGCATGGTGCTTGGTTGGAGTGTCAGTCTCAGAAAAGACCTCTGGGCCCAAAATTTTTGGTTCTGTTGCTCTTCTTGCAGAGCTCCTGTCCCTTCCAGGTTAGACAGCATTTTTATTAAATAAAAATAACATACTTAATTTATTCACTCTTTTTAAAGTGCCCTTAAAAACAAACACCTTTGGACAAGTCTGTGTGTTTGCTGTAGTGCTGACCATCGTTATTTGCCTCCCTCTGTTACTCAGACCTTGACATTGGTCATCCAGTGTTGGCTTCAGGCAGGAAACAATGACCGGGCAGGGCTGTACAGCCCATTCCCAAATCACATCACTGTGTATAACTGTGTAAAGTAAAAGGCCAAATCCTTTTGAATATTATTTTTTCCTGGTAAATCCATTCAGAATAAGTCGTACATTTAACTCTCTGTGAAGTTAATCTCGTGGGTTTATCTGAAAGTATGTGACAATTTCCTCATGGTTTTGATTCTCTTTTTTAGAGGAAAAGACTTTCATTTTGCAATTCTTATGTCATTTGCTATTACAATGGGTAGAGCAGGACTCCCCTCTGACTTACAAAAGTGGCAACATCATGAACTGCCATGTTTACAGAGATGAAGGCCAACACACTCGCTATGCCTTCTTCTTTATAACTTTATGAAAATAAATAAGCAGATCTTATTCCTTTTAAGCTGATAAGTAGTGTTAAGGGAAATATTCTTTGCTTGTATTACAGTTATGATTTCAATGAGTGTTATTTCAATGTCAATATGCTCCATGCCTCAACAAAGTAAAACAACCTTACCAAAAAAAAAAAAAAAAAGGCAGTCTCAAAGCCTTAAAACTAGTATGCATCATTTCATGCATATAAAATAAAAGTGATTGGTCAATGACTTCTAGGGCAGGATCTGTATGTTTTCTTATCTCTGAACACTTCCTCATGCATGCTCAACAACTGTAGTAGATTTGTGCACACGCACAGTTACTACCTTTGTTGGGGATCTGAAGCGGTCAACTTTTTCATTGCCTAAATTCTCTAAAATTTGATCATTACCTTTTATAACATGGGGTAGTCAATTTACTTACAAAAAATTAATTCAAACCATAAGCACAGAATCTTCTTTTTATATTCTAGAGACAATGTTCTCTTTTATCTATTTTTACAATCCCTGATATGCTTTTTCAAGTTTCATCTAATTTCCTGTTTTAGCTTAGTTATTTTTTAGTATCCCTCCTAGGTAACTGCTTTTATTTTGTGGTATTCCCATTTGTGTTTCAACTCCTTGTTTGCATTTTCTGTGTATAACCAGCTGTTAAGCTTAAGAATGCCAGATGTTAGTGCAAGATCTGAGATGTTGTTTCCAGGGCAACCAACATAGAGAACTGGGCCCTGTTCATCGTTACGTTTGCTAATCTAAAGAGGGAACTGAACCTCACCTTTATGGAAATGAAACTGATGAAAACACACCAGTAATACAAAGTAAAATGGCTACAGCATCTCCTACTTCATCATTTATTTTTCCATAATATGTAAGAACAAAGCATCAAGAGCACGATAAAGTGGGGAGCAGAGAGTGTTTTAATCATCACCTCTTGAAGGATCGAGTACATTTAGATAGTTTCAAGGTTGAGGGCCATTACCTCCTTACACAGATGTGAAGGGATTGCTTGACTCCCTACCCTTCCCTCTTTTCTAGCACCCCTGGGGCAAGCTGCGAAACTCACGGTGTTCCCCTGAGAAAGGTATTGCCTTAGCCTTCTTCTGCCATTCTGCAATCACAAAGGACAGGACATAGAACTTATCATACTGTAGCGTACCTTATGGAACAAAAATACATTACAAGGAACAAAAATCAAACATATTAGCCTTCAAGTATCTTCTCATTTGCTTCATGATGCCAATCATGGCTGTGCTTTTAACATCTAACATGGTTATTTTTTATACTAAGGGTTGAACATATTTTTCTAAATCTCAGGCATTTAATCGCATAACTCCAACCCTATTTTTTCACTTTTTTTTTCTTTTTTAAAATAAGATACCATCAAATTGTCTAGGCCGGCTGGCCTTGAACTCCCTGTAAGACCTATACTGCCCTTGCATTTTGATCCTCATATCTCAGCCTCCCCAGGAGAGACAACTATAGTCTTATTCCACCAGGGACACACACACACACACACACACACACACACACACACACACACACACA